>NC_071571.1:83057321-83106828 GCF_024509145.1 Vidua macroura | reverse complement strand
TTTGTCTACCTGCTTGGATAATCCTTTTTTTGCTTACTTATCCAGCCAAATACAGATTTTATGAAAGAAGATATATCTTTATTTTGTTTGTTCTTGGGAATAAGCCCTTTCCTTGATATGACAGAAGTCATAGCAGGAAAGAAGGAAAGGAAGGAAGTTTTGCTTTTGTTGAAAAAATATTTCTTGGTTTGATTCAGCATAATGCACCAACCCATGCAGTCAGAGGCTTCTCCAATTGTATGAATCCATTGGGAGAGTAGATTTTTAATCACATTATGTAAGTAACCCATATCACAAATTATTTTTCTTATGACTTATGGGAGTTCATGGACATCAGATGTGTTCAGCACTAATTATCTAATTATATAATGTGAGTTCCTTACATAGTTTGAGTTGAAAAGACTTTCATCATGGATTATGCTAGTAAGAACATTTTGACTCTCTACCTTCCTATAAACCAATCTGGAGCAATTTGAACACTAGCAAACATAGCACTTCAGCAAACATGCTAAATAATTGTTGAGTTACATACAGAAACCAGAACTTTTTTTCAGCACTGAATGTTTTTACCTTCATCTTCCAGTGGTTGGATCAAGTCACAGCCTCGACTGTTATATTATATTCTACTATAAAATTATCATGCCCTGTTAGGGGTTTTACAGCCCTTGATGAAATAACCCATTTTAACTTTTCTAAGAGATATTTAGTTATTGTGTGTTTACACCTCTCTCAAGAGGTGATTAAATGGCAACATGTTAGCTAACATTTGGTGGAAAGAAGAAAGAAAGAAAGAAAGAAAGAAAGAAAGAAAGAAAGAAAGAAAGAAAGAAAGAAAGAAAGAAGAAAGAAAGAAAGAAAGAAAGAAAGAAAGAAAGAAAGAAAGAAAGAAAGAAAGAAAGAAAGAAAGAAAGAAAGAAAGAAAGAAAGAAGAAAGAAAGAAAGAAAGAAAGAAAGAAAGAAAGAAAGAAAGAAAGAAAGAAGAAGAAAGAAAGAAAGAAAGAAAGAAAGAAAGAAAGAAAGAAAGAAAAGAAAGAAAGAAAGAAAGAAAGAAAGAAAGAAAGAAAGAAAGAAAGAAAGAAAGAAAGAAAGAAAGAAAAGAAAGAAAAGAGAAGAAAGAAAGAAAGAAAGAAAGAAAGAAAGAAAGAAAGTTACTAAAAAGAACTGGCGCTCGGTATCACAGACAAGGGTTCCACAGACCTGACTGCCTACCCAGCTCAACACTGAGCTCTGTTATGCCAAGAGTATCTTGACCTTTCTTAGCAGTCTTCCCTGATAAATAGATCTCAAGCACAAAGTGATTTTCATAAGCATTTCAAGGAAATGAGACACTTCTGATTTAAGGCCCATCTCCAGTGCTTGAATTATGGACACCCATAGCTGGAAATCTATCCAAATCAGAAAAGAGCCAAATGACAAACAATCTTGTTTGAAGAATTATCCTTCTGTATGTACAGAAAAGTGTTAACTTATCCTTTCTGGCCAGAGAGCTACATGGGACACTGAGATTTTCATTAACAACCAGAATTTACACTTTTCAAACTCCATGAGTTCCAAGATGGGGTTCCCTCCCCAGTACACATGTAAGGCCTACATTGCTCCTCTCGGACTTTACCTTGGATCTGTGGTATGAGTTTGATTTCACACACTTAGATATTTACTCCCCTGTCATGGGAAGAAAGAAAAAATGCCTAATAATGTTTAATCAAATATGCATTATATTAGTCATGGAAAAAGACTAAAATGGAAATACCCTCCAAGACATAATTACTTTAGGACATTCTATCCTAAAAGGGATCCTAAATCAATTTCCACAGACTCTTATAAGAAAGTTGAGTTAATAAGTTTCCTTAAATTAAATGCTGATTAAAAAAAAATCCAAACAGAATTAATGAATGTGTACATCTATTGGATATCATTGAAAATGAGACTGGAAGACTTTTAGAAGGCCTGAACAAAACAAAAGATTGCACTTTATGGAGGCGTTTGGAATGACAATACTATTTTTTCTTCAGTGTTTGTACATTCATATCAATATCAAGATAAAAGACGGGTGATGTAAATAAAGGTGTATTTTCACATATGAGCACACTCTGGTCCTAAGATTCATATGATGGATTCTGGAAACAGCAACCAGCCATTCACATATCAGTGTGAAAACACAAAGTTGTCAAAGATATCACTTCTTTGCATATACAAAAAATAGATGACTGTATACCCCATGGGGAGGAAACATCCAAAGAATTCAAATCTCATTTGCCACTGAAATAAAACCAGACTGAAGAAGTAGATGTTAAGGCCCTCTGGCCCCATGGGTTTTTTTCAATTTCGAAAAAAATCATTGAACAACTAAGAATGCTTACACATTACCAACATATATGCTCTCCATGATCCAAAAAGGAAACAAAACTCTAACTAAATAGAAATAATTTATATTCTGGTTGAATTTCACAATAATATGAATTGATCATTGAATATTGTCATGCAGTTTTTTATGCCAGCTGGAAGACTTTTGTCAGTTTTCTTGCACTGCCTTTTGCCAAGAACTTCTTCCTTGAAAATATATAAATTCCTTTTACATCCCCCCCCAAAAAAATTCAACATTCAAAAATTTATTTCATTTTTTATTTGAAATAAAAAAGATGAGATGAAGAGAAGTCTTAGGTAACAGCAGATAACTGTATTCTGCTGTGAGTCCTGCTGTTGCAGGAATTCTTTGTATCAAAGTTTTGCTCTATCTGTCCCTGCTCAAACTGTCTCTGTAGAGAACAGTTTGAATTTTTTTACAATGTATGTACAAAAAAAAAAAAGGAAAATACATGAAAACCCAAATGCACATATTAACTAGGCTTCCTAGAAGTTGCTACTAATTTCAGAGTCTACAGCTCTGGAGATCTACAGAGGAGTTTGGAAAGAAAAAACTAGACTTTGGGAAGAAAATAGCTTCATTTGCCTTATTAGAGGGAAGGTCTATAAGAGGTAGAGTTCCAAGAGCAGGGGTGTTTCACAGAAAAGTATTTTGTGCTTTTGGATTTTATCCAAGTAGAAGAAAGTGCCATGATTTGGAGGGAAAAGTTGTGAATTATAAAGGAACATTATTATTATTTAGTACTGGGTATTATTTATTAATACAGAGGTATTGAAAAAACAAGCTGCAATTGCAATCCTTTGAAGAAAATTTATTTAGCAGCCAAAGAATAATGCTTGTTGAACCCCAGAAGAAAACTTAATTACTGAGACTGGTTACCCTCTTCCCATACAATTATTTTTCTGTGAAATTCTTGCCTGTCAGAAGTGCTTGCCAATTTGAGCCCTCAGCAGGCTGCCAGGTCAGCTCTGATTCTTTCCCTCTATTCATAATGAGAAACGTCTTCTAAAAAAGTATTCTTCGAGTTCTGTGCTTCCAGTTCGTAAGCCTTAGTTTTGTTCCCAATACTGGTGGTATCTGTCCCCATTCTGTGGCTGAATGTCTGCTCTCATGAGGTACTGAGAGGTCACCAAATTGAGGCTTGTTTTCTCTTCATTTAAGTTCAAAGAGCTTAGCAAGGCTGCCAAGCTGACATCTAATTGATGTTATATCATGAAATTAGTCTTTCTAGTTTCTGCAGTGTAATGCAAACTTGTTCTCAGAGCAAAATTAACAGGAAAAATTTTCCATGCAGCTGAAGAAACTCGTGGAAGTGGGGAACTTTTGGTTGACAAGGCAATCAAAAGAATCCAGAATGGTGGTGGCTAAATTTCAACTAGACTTCCATTGTCACTGAAAGGAGGAAAATAGTCCTGTCTTCATTGACAAGGCACATATATGCTTATAGGTGAAAAACAAACGTGGAAAAGACATCCTAAAAAACTCCTAATAGGAGCATTAGCTCTTCTTTTTGGAATCCTTGCGTAACAATCTTATCCTTTATTGAAATAAAGTTTCCCATGACAGGAAAAGTAGCTGTTAAATATGTCTGGATGAGACAACACTTCTGAAAGTGAGTGTAGAATGTATATGCCAGTGAAAGAGCAGAGATGGGTTGTATGGGCTGGCCTGGAGGTTTGCCAGCAGAAGATGAGCATTTCAGTTGCTGTGAGGAGTGTTACCAGGATGTTGTCTTAATTGTAAAAATCACCTATTCAATATTTCAGTCATGAGTGTATTTTTTTATTTAAGGGCAAATTTAAGTCCGTACAGCTCAAAACCTAACTAGTGGTGTTTCATTTGGCAGGAAAAATTCTGGATAGGTCCCAAATATGAAACTTTTATGCATGTTAGTCTTCCCTAGGCCTAAGGAAATTGATGTTATTTTAAAGCATACGAGTTCATGCATTTTTATTAGCATGTGCTTAGAATACTATTTCACAGATAGCAGCTACCAGAGACACATTAAACTTGCTTTAGAAATATGATGTCTAGTCATGATCAATGCTAAGGATGATGCCTATGCTGTTTGCAGCTTGACACTTGCAAATAAGCTATTAATTCAGATGTGCTTACTAGCTTGTTGTGCAATGTCTGAGTTCATCCAGGCAATATCACTGAAATTGATTTCTCTGTGGAAAAGAACAGAATTAAAGAGATTCATCTCATAAATAAGACACAAGATGGTGTTGACATAGCCCAGCAGTGGTGCTTCCAATATTAATTGGGGCTTCTTTTAATTCCCCATTCATACATGCTCTGTATGGACCACTGACAGGAAAAAAAGAAAATCATCTGCCTATTACCCATATTCTGTACTGAATAGGACATCTTCAACAGGACACCTCAAATTGCATATCTTTCAGATGTGGATCTCACTCTTTCTTAGACTTTCTCATTTTCCACTAACTTTTGCATACATGGGACAGTACAAAGGATAATGTTAAAAATGCATTGAAATAAATTATGCTCTTCCCTTCGTATACAATCTGTTCTCTATGAATGACAGTAGGAAAAAATCAACAAAAAAAAAGTTATTCTTGGCTTGAACTGAAATAATTGTTTTCCATATCAGTGATACAGCAATGTCTGTACTACTGTGGATGCAGATGCCTGACCTATCTGACTGTAATATGATGAAAAGAAAATCTGCTAGAGAAGAAGAAAATGAAAATTTTAAAACACTTGTTGCTTCTCTATACCTGCAATTGTATGTCTTCCTCAGACATAGCATGGCAAATATTCTTTTGCCTCCATTTTAGATTACAGTTGCAGCCTTAGAAATGCACATTTTGGACAAGTCATAACTGGCAGCAAAAGCTGCTCTTTGAAGTCATCTGTTCGGGTCTTCTGACCCTGAAACTTCCTGCAATACATCTAATTCCCCCTTACCATTTCACAAGGAGTGTGATACAACTCTGGAACTGGTGATGGTTCAGAAAAGGAGCTCATATCTCTGTGTCTTTGGAGGTTTAGAACATCCAGATGTAGCAATGGCTAGCATGATTGAGTTGGTGATTGTCTGCCTCACAGTGGACTGCATTGGACTGCATGACCCCAGAGGAAGAAATAAATACCTTCTTTTTACCATCTATTTTTGTATTTAAGCTTGGAATTGGAATCTGCCCATAGGGCATAGTCAGAAAGAGAATAACACTGTGAAATGAAGACACATTCTTAAAAGAAGAACAAAAAGGAATAATGAATATTTCCAAAATACAAACAATGCCTAATACTTTGTATTTTTCAATCTGTGTCTCTGAGTAGTGCCCAGGAAGGATGCTGAGATAGGAAATATTGGGCTCTGTACGAAATGTAACCTGATGTTTGCGCAGCAAAATGATGCCAAAATGTTTTTCTGGAGCTAGTGATTATGTATGATTAAGAATTGAAATGGCATGAAAATAATAACTTAAAATCTTTTCTTCTGAAACTTCACAGGCTGCAGCTACAGTTTATTCATGAGTCTGACAGCCTGAAAATCTGAGTTATAATGGCAAAGACATTAAAATAAGTGAGCCACAGCCTGGTGTTCACTATGCTGAAGACATGGTTCTGCTTATAGAAGGAAAATGAGAATGGAGATGAATGGGTTTTTGTTCTGAGTTTCTAGACAAGCTAGAAAGTTTCAAAACTGGCTTCTGAGACAAGTTCTGTAATAGATTTTTACTCTCTTAGGAGGTATCTTTCACTACAGGAGCCATAAGCCACCACACATTCAATGATATTTTAAATGGACACCTATATTTTAAGAAGTCACAGTCGAGGAGAGGAGAAGAGATAAACTTTTCGCTCTGAATTTATCATGAAAGCTTTCACACTGCACTAACTGGACTAGACTAACAATCTTGCCACATTAGAAAAAGGGTTTTACTTCCAGCAGTAAGTTGAAATGATGACTCCAGTGATGGTTTATTGTCTCTCCAAGGTCTCAGTATCTTTGTTGGACAGTGAAGAATCTAGAAACTTTCAGTTCAATTTGAAAAGGTATGTCCTTACTGGAATTCAAAAGAACTATTAGTAGTTTAGCTTAGTGTATAGGAGAAGTATTATTATGTGAACATAACATTAAACATGCTGAAATTCTTACTGCATAAATCCTCGCTCCAAGTGTGGCATTAATATAGACTTTCTCATTCAGATAGGGAGTGGAAATATTGTTTCACAAAAGCATCAAACTCAACTGTGCTGTAAAATTTCATGACCTGCTTTAGACAGCAAAAATTAGAAAACAGCAGAAAGTGCCTGTATGCTGCAAATCTAATTAATTTCAATTTTTTTTCTTTCCTTCCACACAATTACATATTTATTACTATGACAGCAGAAAATTAGGTAAAATATTCAAAACTACTAGAGTGATCATATTTTTTTTTTACTGTGCTATTAGCAGAAATATATTTTTTCCACTTGTAGGCATTTTCTGTAGAGTATAATTTTCTTTGACATGAAGAAAACTGGTTTTAATTTAATACGTATACCAATGGGTTTTGGATGGATTTTTACATTAATTTTCATGGTGAGTTACTTACGTTTTTTCATGATTATCTGAACAGGCATTTGAGCAGTTATTGCAATTCACTTCTTGTTATTTGAACTGATATTTTTATTGTCAAGACAATTAACAATTAATGAAGTGGGAATTGAATCCACTAAAGATCAGAGACTATTTGCTATGAACTAATTTATGAGGCTTTAGATATTTCACTCAATAGCCTTTTGTATTGATAAAACTTCTTGCTGTTTCCTAATAATACTGAACAAATGACAAATGACAAATTGCTCATTGCTAAATGCTCCTGCGCAGTTCAACTGATAAAGTGCTGAAATGTGCCCATGCTGACTTAAATAATCCTTTTTGCTGCAAAAAAATAACAGTTACAATAATAATAGTAATGATCATAATCATCATCGCCAGTTCTGAAATTTAGATTTGGAAAGGGAGAAATGACAAAAGCATCATTGTAACTTTACAGAGTGGCTTGTATTTGTATATAAATATCTCAGGTATATTGGTCTGTGTTATTCTAGGTAGTATAGAAACTGTAATAGAGGAGAAAATCCTATACAAAGTAACTATCCTATGATAGTAAAGAGCAGTTACAGCTGATGAATGAAAAAAGTCCGGATGGTGGGAGAGATGCAGGAGGTATCATCTGGAAACAAATAAGAAAGATTAGATACTAATTTTACCAGGTAGCTGAAGTGATGGTGCTATATTTCTGCTTTTGGTTTCCAAGCAGAACAATGTGCAATTGCTCCTGAAGATGGTGGGTAATAGCATGTTTTAGATCCATTTCTGCTGTGCATGTCCTGTGCAATCAATCTATTCACATGCTGTCAATGCAATGTATAGCACTGCAGAGCTGGAAACTAAATACCCATCATAGTAGCAGGTATGGTGGATTCTTGATTCTGGATTTTCTGTGTCAGTTCTGCAGAGTTCATCTTTGCATGTGCAGAAACTGTGGATTCTAGACAGAATGAAATTGTCTTCAAAGGGCTACAACACAAGATCCTCTTTGAAATAAAATGTACGTCTGGAAATGAGTGTGCACATGAAAATTTGGGTAAAAAATTTCTCTGAAGATGAAGGACAGAACCTGTCCTTAGATTTTCAGTTTGTTATTTATTGCAGTGCTACCTGAGATCTCTAAACTGTTTGTATTCCCATTCTGCTCTGTGCAAATACAAGCAGATCATTCTTTCAAGAAGGGCAACTTTTTTACATCATATATTTTAGTTTTATTTGTTCTCATGACCTTTCATAGAAAGTGTTTATATTTAAGATAAATTTCAGTGGCATTTTCCTCCCACACAGAACTCTACACCTGGGACAGGTCAACCCTGGTCGTGTGTATAGACATGAACAAGAGGCTGGAGAAAGGGACAACTGCTGTGGAAAGGGAACTGGGGGTGCTGGTCAACAGAAAGTTGAATCTGAGTCAGCAGTGCCCTGGAAGTGAGGAGGGCCAAGTGTGTCCAGGGGTGCATCAGGCACAGCATCACCAGCCAGGCAAGGGAGGGGATTTTCCTGCTCTGCTCTGCACCAGGGCAGCCTCACCTCGAGTGCTCGGGGCAGTTTTGGGTGTCACAGTATAAAAAAACTCCATTAAACTACTAAAGAGAGTCCTCACTCCTCAAAAGGAGGGCCACAAGTATGACAAAAGGACTTTTGGGGAAACCGTATGAGGAGCAGCTGAGGTCACTTGGTCTGTTCAGCCTGGAAGAGACTGAGGGAAGACCTCATTGCAGTCACAACTTCCTCATGAGGGGAAGAGGAGGGGCAGGCACTGATCTCTTCTCTGTGGTGACCAGTGACAGGACCCAAAGGCATGGTCTGAAGTTGTGTCAGGAGAGCTCTAGGCTGGATATCAGGAAAGAGTTTTTCACACAGAGGTTGGGCATTGGAGCAGGTTCCCCAGGGAAGTGGTCACAGCACCAAGACTGACAGAGTTGAAGAAGCTTCTGTACAACACTCTCAGGAACACAGTGTGACTCCTTGGGTGTCCTGCACAGGGCCAGGATTTGGACTCAATTGTCTTGACAGGTCTCTTCCAACTCAACATATTCTATGATTGCATGATTCTGTGAAGAATTTTACACAACTAGTAGAAAATATTTCCCTATAGGATTCTTAGAATTCAAATTTGGTAGAGGATGGCAGGGAAAAGAACTTGCAACACAAATTTTAAGACAAATTACAGGATCAGCTAGATTATTTTTTGGTATATTGATAGACATTTATAAGTGCTTGTAAGAGAAGGAACACTGCTCATATAAAAGTAATCAATTACCTTCAGCAGTAGAAATGAGTACTGTTTAGCAGAGTGACAGTAAAGACACTGCTCTGTTTGCTTAGACAGTATGAGACAGTAAAAGAGAAATCCTGCATTTTAATACTCTCAATCCTACTGCAGCCTTTCCTCAGGAGGCAAAATGCTGCCCTAAGGATGCTCTTGTGGGAATTTTAGCATGAGCAGTCCAAGAGATGAGTGCAAAACTATGCTTTATCAAGAAGTTAGAAGGGAGCAGGGCCTCCTCATCTCAGAATTGACAGGCCAACAAAGCAAAGATTTTGGGCAGTCTTTGCTAGAAAATGTACCTCCTAGAGCCACACAGGATTGTAAACTCAGAAAAGTAGCATGAAGCTGTGTACATTTTCTTACATATGTTGTATGGAATTTTCTTTTTCACAGCTTCTGTGTAAAGTGTTTATAGTTTTAGTGTATTTTTAATTTGTTTTCTCTCTACCTTAGACAAATAGCCAGTATATTTTGCCTTCAGCTTTATCTAAGAGATTGTTAAGTAACTTTCTATTTTGTTTATCTGAATGTTTGCTTTACAAATCAATACAGAGCATATTTCCTCTATTTGATGATGGCTTTGGATGAGCAAAACTAAGAGTATTTTGGGGACCAGGTGTAGGATTCCTGTTCCAAACAAACCTTTTGAGCAGGCATGACATCAAACACAAAGAAACCACCATGTTTAGCACAACTTGCATATATGTTCTGGCTTGAATTAACAAGTTTGTCACCCCAAATTTACCATTTTCACAGCCTTGTGTGTTATCAACCATTGCTTTCAAAAGCACATGGCATCTTGAACAGCTGTTGAAAGCAGACTTTATTTTTCTGCATCCAGAAAAGAAAAGATAGGAATATATTTTCTGGCTTTTACGCAGTGGAGAGAAAGAAGTAAAGAAGGTACACGAGTTGTTAACCATGTCAATGATCAGAAAAAGAAACTTGCTATTGGGAGGAAAGGCTTAAAACCAGAAGATTTGGTAAGGACAAGGGAATAGCTTCAAAGTGCCCTTGTATCTGGGAATGCTAAAAATGCCAGCTTGGGAAAATGCCATTTCTTATGCCAAGTGTTGTGCAACCTCTGCCTGTTTTGAGAAGAAGAATTCCTGTAGAGAGATATGAGACTCTCAGACATGCCCAAAGCTTTTTATTCCAGTGAAGCAGGCAACAACCCTTCCCTAGGATGAACTAGACCAAACAGAGCCCGTGTCCCTGTGTGTCTGTGGCACCCCGTGTTGTTAGCAAGGTAATGAGATAAATCTACTCTTTGCATTTTGGCTGTGGTTTGATGGTTGCCCTGGAAACCTGTATGCATCCATGCACACACCTGCAGATGATTGTATCACCAAGTAGAGATCATGAAATCTTGTGCCTCCTACATGTAAAGTTGCACACTTTAATTCAATGTCAGACAAAGTCTGCTGTAGTAGTTGGTCAATTATACTATTATTCACACACAATTGCATTATTCTCCACATATAAAAAAAACCCACTTGCTCCTCTGAAATTTACTACTCCTTTTAATGCATGGACTGTAAATTT
Organism: Vidua macroura; assembly: GCF_024509145.1. Classification (NCBI taxonomy): domain Eukaryota; kingdom Metazoa; phylum Chordata; class Aves; order Passeriformes; family Viduidae; genus Vidua; species Vidua macroura. The sequence goes on along the minus strand of NC_071571.1, from coordinate 83,096,076 downwards.
ACTATGTAGCATAAACTACTTCATAGTATTATTCATAAAAGGAACCAAAAATATTCAAAATGTAATGCATTTGTATATATTGGTATCAAGGTTAATACAAGCATGTCTCTATTACATCAGCTACTACTTGCTTCTTGTTACCATGACAATTCAGTATCTTAATATCCTCAGCAAAATCTACTGCAGAAATTAAATCTATTCCATGGGCTAGTTAAAAAAATGGTCAACTTATTATCCTATGTATAAAGTGAGAAAGTCACAGTTTAAGATCAAAACCAGCCTGATGAATCAACAAAATACCAAGGTGTATTAACATCTCAGGCATATTTGAATTGTCTAAGAGCAGCTCTTCATGTAAGTTCAATCTTTAGACAGTTGCCTTCAGATGTGAAAATTGACAATGTGATTTGTTTTGGTTTTTTTTAGTTGCAGGTCATAAAAAAATCTTCTATTTGTCTGATAATAATTTATTCAACATTATTTTATGTAGCTATAATTTTCTACCAATTAAAGCAAATAAAAATTTCAGATAAATTAGTTCAGAAGGGCATTCTGCAGGAAAGCTTTTGAATCAGGAGACAGTAAGCGATAACTTTCCAAACTAGATAAAATAAAGTGGCCAAGTTGCCTTTGGAAATTCAAATATGTTATGGTTTAACCCCAGCAAGTAACTAAGCACCACATAACCATTTGCTCACTTCTGACAATCAAAAGAAAAACTTGTAGGTTGAAAAAAAGGGATGCACAATACAATTGCTAACCGCCCTCTCAGTGATGCCAAAATTTCATCCCTGAATTGAGATCAGTTTTCTCCTCCAGCTAACTCACAGAGTTTATATATTGGGCATGACATTCTCTTGTATGGAATATCCATTTTGCCAGTTTGGATCAGTTGTATTGACTTTGCTCCATCTCAGTTGTGCACCTCCTCATTGGCAGAGTGTGGGAAACAGAAAAGTCCTTGATTTAGGGTAAGCACTGCTCAGCAACAACTGAAACATCAATGTGCTATTTGGCATCGCATACTGAATCTAAAATTCAGCACTGCACCAGCTACAGAAAAAATATGAACTCTATTCCTGTGAAAACCAGGACAACAGAATTCAGGCATTGTGGTGGAGATGAATCATAAAGAGAGATTTTGGGAGGATTTTGCCGGCCAGATTTTATTTCTCCATTGCTTTCTGATTTTCATTATGCCTCTCCATTGCCTACTGCCTGGTGGCAATAAGAAAGAAGTGTCAAACCAAAAAAAAGGGTTACTTAAACTTGTGTTAGGTTATTCTCAAGGTACTACCAACCAAGCTGGCCAAACAGCTGTTACAGTTTTAATATCTTTACACCATGCTGTCTTAAGTCCGACCTTACTCTAAAACAATTATCTGCAGTTGCTGTTAGCAGAATATAAGATTTGGAATAGCTTAGCTCAATTAAAAGTCCTTTCCATCTTTTTGTGAATGTGCTTTGATGTTAACATGATATCATGTTCACTATGATAATAGTGAACCTCCAGCCCTTTTGAAATATCATTAGCACTATGCCTTCAGTCTAGGACATGACTATTAAACAGTTTCAACACAATCCAAATTACATAAATCTTCAAAATAAGAAATAGATGAGATTTAGATTGCAGTCTTAGACTTAAGATTTCTTTTATAAAATTAATATTTATAAGACCGACATTGCTTACAGAATTTCTAGAGGTTTGTTCACATGTTTGTTTCCAAAAGCATTGAAAGAAATCTTGCTGTGTGTTATAGGATGAAGTTACATATGCATACCAAGGTACTGCTCACACAGGGAATTGAATAGGCTGAAGAGTCCAAAAGCATATGGAAAAAATCCTAATTCATTCAAAAAGTTGTCAGTAAAGCTAAGAAATAGAAAATACAATGTCTAGGAAGTTTGCAGGTCATTTAGTTTCCCCGCAGTTACCATTTAATTCTAGATGCAATACAGATACCCATGTCAAAATTTTGGATTCTGAAAATTCTCCTGCCTCTAGCAAGCCTTCTAGTAGGTAACTTGTATTTGGAGGTATCCAATCAGATGTCTATTTGGAAATACCAGAAAATGTCAATGGAAGTTTGAATGAGTGTCTGCAAGATAAGTGAAGCCCTTAAGCTGAAAAAAATTAAGGTTAGGTTGAATGGGGCTTTGAGCAACCTAGTCTAATGGAAAATGTCCCTACCTATGGCAGAGGTTCGGAACTAAACAATCTAATTTAAGGTCCCTACCAACCAAATCAATCTGTGATTATATGATTAACTACCAGTCAGAAGGAAGGAATATATGAGTTAGAGTAACATCTCCAGAGAAAGATATGAAGAGATATACCCTGTTGAGTATGCATGATGCGAAGGCCAAATATGTGTTGAAGTCTAGAAGACATGACTGGATATGGGCCTCTTTTTCATAGCACTTCAAAGGCTTTAGCTTGTAAAAATAGCTCCTACTTTAATTTACCAGCCAAGCTAGAAAAAGCAATATGCAAGCTTGGAGATTTGCAACCTTGAATTTGCAAATGTTCTGGAAATAGGTGCTGCTTCTGCTGCAGGGTGATACAAGATTTTATTCTGGAGGAAAGTGAGCAGAACTTCTGAACCATGGTTCTCAGTCAGATGCATAGAATTTGTTTTTCTCCTGACCCTGCTACCTGTGGGAAGGGAATCACACCTTTGGGACAGAGAACGTGAAATATTTCCTATGTGTCTGCAGGAATACAACAATAAAATTTGTGAAATCAGTGCACTGATAACAAACCTGACAGCAGAAGCAGCTTTAAGGAAAATCTCTTCAGGACTGACCACAAAGCCCTACAGTACATTTGAACATTTGATTTGATGCCAGTGGTGAAGCTATCTTAACTGTAAAGCTGACACTGATAGAACGAATATGATCCAATATCCCCTAAGACAGTCTCTACTAAGGCAAAATAGAGTTGGGATTCATACTTATTTTATACTCATTTTTCCATCCTGCTTATTCTGTTGCTCAAAAATATTGTCTTATTCTTTACTCTGTCATGTTTCTGTCTGAACAACTAAATTGTTTTTCTTTCCAAGAATGTAAATTATCTGGGGAGCACAGTGAGTGCAACACACTGAATAGTTTCTTTCCAGTCCTGTGACATTTCATAACAGCTGAAGTCCTTGGAAGATACATAGATCTGCGTACCAAAAATTACTCTCTCTTCCAGAATTTGAATTCCACCTGTTCTGTTCAAAGACACTCTTAATGGAACACACAGTTATCATTCAGTCTTTTTCTTCTCCAGTGATGTAGTTTCCATTTCAAATGATACCTTTTTGTTGGTCACCTCTCAATCAGCTTGGCCAGGTTTGTTGTAGTCTTGCCAGCTGACAGCAGAGCCACGATCCTTGTTCAGCTTAATTGTATGCCTGTAAATAACATTTGCTGTAGATTCAGCTGATGTATTTTAAAGATGTGAATCCTAGCAATCCTCTGCAATTGCTGTTAGAAGAATATACGAGTAGAAAATATGCTTTTGAATACCTGTGAACTTCCAGCCCTTCTGAAACAACCATTAGCACTGTCTCTTTACAGTCTAGGACACAAGTATTTGACCATTAAGCTGTTCCAGCACAATCCAGATTACATAAATCTTCAGAATAAGAAATAGATGAGATTTAAATCATAGTGTTAGACTGAAAGAAGTAGCTAATATTTCTTTTAAAATATTCATATTACCAAGTAAATTAGGTGTTGCTTAAGGAATTTCTAGAACTACAATTTTATTTCCAAAAGTGTTGGAAGAAACCTTTTGTGCCAGGTTTGTGCAATTCCATCCTTGTCGTGGGGTGGAGTTGCGTACAAATATCAAGGTGCTGTTCACACAGGGAATTGAATAGGTTGAAGAGCCTGAAAACATATAGAAAAAGCCGTAATGCATTCCAAAAGAGGTCAATAAGAACAAGAGATAGAAAACACAAAAAATGCCCTTGTAGTTTACGGCTCGTTAAGTTTCCCTGCAGTCACCATTTAATTCCAAATGCAATACAGACAGCCATGATAAAATTGTACATAGAGCTGAGGTTTTTAAAGATTTGAGTACTAACTGAAAAAGAAAAAAAATCATCAGGCTTGGTATTTAAAGTCTGATTTTGACTTTTATATAGATTCTAGTGGAGTTCTTGGCTTTCTCTACTATGTATAGTGTGCTTATATCCTTTTCTGGATTTCAGACATTCTAGGAGTGCATGAAGAACATGACTAGCAATTGGAATCCATTTGTTTTTTGAAGTTTGTCACTGAGACTGATCAGCAAGGGCACTTACTCATCAGTTCCCTATTTCTTCAGCCAGCAGATGAAAAAAAAGTTATTGCCTTGGGGCTGTGAATTTGCTGGGGCCCATGAATCTTCCTGGTATAATCTGGTTCATAAGTCTTTCTGGTGAGTCTGGAGATTTCTTATCATTATAGCAAAAGGACTCACCTAACAGATTATCTTTCTGCTAGCCAAACTGTGAGTCATCCTCTGAAATGTAAATGTTATGGAAGACTGTGCTGAATAGCACTGAGCTGAGCTCCATGGGAATACTGACTCAGTGACAGAAGGAAGCGACATGCACTCAACTACATGGACCTTCTTGATGTTTCCAGCCACTTAATGGCAATTTTTGACAGGACAAAGAAAAAAAGATCCTGTAACACTTAAATCGAGAATAAGCACTGAAACACAATAATCCAAATTTATTTTCCCTTGGGATGTGAACTGCATGTCATGCTCTAGGCAGCGATAGGCCATGACCTTTCCAGTTCTCATCATTAAATACATCAAGGTGTGTTGCAATTTAATGGAGATAGTGTTATTGATACTTTGGACATATTTGATATAATAAATCTTAATTTTAGTTTAGGAAGCATGGGGAAGCAAAATACACAGTATATTGTATAAACAGTAGTTTGGGCATTAAAAGGAATTAGTAAATACATATTTCTATTTTACAGTCTAGTACTAGGCAACAGGATCCTGCAGCTTCTCTAGTTTTCTGCATGATAATGGGAGTGCAGAACAGTGGGAGAAACACAGGTTCTGACTCCACTTCTCCATCCAGCACACCAAACCTGAAATGAGTGTGATTTTCCTCAGCAGCCTGCCCAGAATAGGCAGTTTCCATAATGGAGAAGAGAACTGGACAAGGAAGAAATGGAGAACAACCATCATGCTTTGCTTGGATTATTGGTGCTTAAATCAAATTTAGAACAAAAGACCTCAGTAAAGAAAATATCTGGCAAAAGAAAAAGTTTGCCATAAAACTTCCCAAGATAAAAAGACAGTAGAATGCACTTTCATTAAGCCAGTACACTTTGATTAGTTGTATCCTTATGAGTTTTTTTTTCAAACCAGACAAAAAATGGATTTAGCTAATCTTCTTAGTGGATAACGGACTTTCACTGGGAAAAGAGAAGTTAGAGAGACAGCTCAAATGGAAGAAAGATGATGAAAATATATTTGACACTCAGAATGTCTTGATTAAACTAGAAAGTTATGCAAATTGGTTAATTAAGCAGATATTACAACTTGGAGCATCTCAGCATGTTTTATATAATGATACTCAATTACTGCAGAGTAGTTCTACTCTGTTGTAGAGAATAATATCTCATTTCAAGAATTCAGACTGGTAAACTCCTGCATTCTGCCAGAAATGGGTTTCCCAAGATTTTGATAGATTTACCTGATGCAAGAATTATGGTTTTGTGCTTAATTTCATTTGGTTTTTTTAAAAGAAATTATGAGAATTGGTTGGTTCCATCTAAATTGTGTTAGATTTTGTTAGAAGATGTAATAGAAATATTTATTATGTCAGATATTTTAAAAAATGGCTATCTAATTAAAAATACATATCCTTATGCTGTGTTTATTTGCAATGATTGTTACTGTCATTGTTCTTATGCAAATACTACTTTGACCTAAGGTATTTTTAAATTTCCAAGTTACTCATGGGAATTAATACTCCAATTAGTAAAATCAGAGATGAGCACACATTCATCTTTCTTCTAGTTCTTGACTCCAAGAATAAAAAACAGTTATAACAGTTAGAGCTCTTGTGTATTGTCAGCACTCAGCCAGTGCTGACAATGGATGAGCAACTGTCTCATGGGTAAGGCACAAAGAGTTGCAGTGAATGGGATGACATCAGATTGATGACCTGTCACTAGTGGGGTTCTGCAGGGTCCCATCCTTGGCTCTGTGCTCTTCAACATCTTCTTTAATGATCTGGCCTCAGGACTCGAACAAATACTAAATAAGTTTGCCAAAGACACTAAACTGGGAGGACCTGTTGACTCCCTTGAGAGCAGAGAGGTCCTGAAGAGAGACCTTGAGAAATCAGAGATTGGCAATCACCAATCCTAAGAAGTCCAACAAGGAAAAGTGTCGGGTTCTGCATCTGGGGTATGGCAACCATGAATGTACAGACAGACTGGGGGATGAGATGTTGGAAAGCAGTGCCATGGAAAACAACCTGGGGATCCTGGTCTGTGGCAAATTGAACATGAGCCAGCAGTGCCCTGGCAGCCAGGAGGGCCAACCCTGTCCTGGGGGGCAGCAGGCACAGCATCGCCAGCCGGGCAAGGGAGGGGATTGTTTCGCTCTGCTCTGCACTGGGGCAGCCTCACCTCGAGTGCTGGGGGCAGTGTGGGTGCCACAATATAAAAACCCCATTAAACTACTAGAGTGTGTCCAGAGGAGGGCAATAAGGAGGGTGAAAGACCTTAAGGGGAAGCCATATGAGGAGTGGCTGAGGTCACTTTGTTCATCCCGAAGGAGACTGAACAGAGACCTCATCACAATCTACAACTTCCTTCTGAGGGGAAGAGGAGGAGCAGACACTGATCACTGATCTTCACTCTTGTCTCCAGTGACAGCACTTGAAAAAAACAGCATGAAGTTGTGTCATGGGAGGTTTAGGTTGGATATTAAAAAAAGGTTCTTCACCCAGAGTGTGGCTGGGCACTGGAACAGGTTCCCCAAGGAAGTGGTCACAACACCAAGCCTGACAGAGTTCAAGAAAGCCTTAGAAAATGCTCTCAGGCTCATGGTGTGATACTTGGGATGTCCTGTGTAGGGCCAGGAGTTGAACTCGATGATCCTCATGTGTCCCTTCCAACTCAACATATTTTATGTTTCTATGGCTTTAATCTTCATAAATAAAATTTTTGAAGACCTGAGGGGCCTTTATTTCACAATGAAAATGTCTTGAAATACCCAGCCATTCACACCACACAGCAGTTGCTATTGAAACCACAGAAATTCCCTGTTCATGCATTTCAAGCAACTGTGAGAAGACTAGCCATCACTTGTTAAATCCCCTTGAACTACAGACCTGTAAGTGATGGCTCATATGGCAGACAGAATATCCTCCAAGGCTGACTTTTCTGCCTCTTCTAGAGCTGTGGCATAACCTCTGTCCAGCACCACTTTCGAGCACCATCAGTGTATCCAAGTGATCAGGAACATGATCATGTCTCAGATTTACTAGGTGACTCAGGCCTGACTTTTTCAGCTCAAGGGGAAAACTCTGTCCTTTCCCTCAGGTTAACAGCTCACCATGTGCCATATTCTGCTTTAACCTTCAGGTACATGCACTAAGGGGACAAATGTTGAAAAAAAAGTTGCTGTTCAAGTGTGTGCACTCGTGCCACATCAGCTCCCTGGTGAAGTCAAGCTGGCTGAAAGAGCTGAGAACTGGGATGCTGGAGCACCTGGCTTTGCTGTTGATCTTGTGATGAGAGATCCTATCCCAGAGCCAAGGCTGGCATGACCTTTGACATGTTTTCTGCCATTCTAATTCTGTATCCTAGATATCTAAAAAAAAAAAAAAGGTCTGTTGGTAACTGACTCATCAAGAGACACGGCTGCTCCACAACCAACTCTGTGGATCCTGTGGCTGAGAGGATGCATTCTTGTCACTTAGCTGGAGGTCAGTGTTCAGAGGAAACTAAAAAAATCCCACTGTTCAATTGTTCAAATGTTAAGACTGGAGGAAAAGAACATCTTTCCTGACACTTGTAGAATTTACATGCTGCAGTACTTGAATAAGGAATTAAGAAATTCCTTAATGTTTACATATGAATATAAGGGTTACTGAATTGTGATAGCAAAGAAGGATTTTGGGTGTTTTTTTTTTTTTTTTTTTTGGTATAAATAGCAGCAACCCATGTTGAAAAATAAGGGAATGTATAAGCTAGGAAACAAATATTTTCTCTTTCCTCAGCCTGAACAACCTTCTACTCTGTAACCTGTACTTACATTCCCACAGCATGTATTGTCTTGCAGAGAAATTACTCAACCTGTGCAGAATTTAAAAACTTTAAAATAACTGATGGAATCTCTGTGTTTTCATAGCCCAGCTATCTCTATACTTGGCTTCAGGGTACTCCTATCCCTTCATCAAAATGAGGCCAATCTTCTTTTCCACTGGACAGTGATCTTTGACTGGTATTTGTTGATATTCAGCTATTCTCATTTCAGTTTGGTCACAGCCTCAAGGCAGCCTCGAGTCCTCCTTGTCATCTGTGTCTTATTGTCTTAAAGTTGTTCTATTTTCACAGCTGTTGAAAATCACCAGTTAGAAATTGGCCTGACTCAAAATCCATTTATTTCAGGAAGCCTAAATTTAAGCCAGAATCATCAATGGAATTTCAGAGCAGCTGTACCTTCCCACCTACACGGTCATAATTCAAAACAAGAACATGATCCAGGCACATTTGAACTTCAGATTTTGAAACCTAAAGGAAGATAAGCTAGATTTGAGATTCCCCTTTCCTCTTCCTACAATTGTATGCATGTACAGGCATATAACACGGAGAAATTTCAGAACTAGGGGATCAACAGCCACCTTGTCTTTTTAAATATACTGAAGATAATAAATTTAATTTATACCTTGCCTTGTAAACTGATAGCAAAGTGAAAAAAAAAAACACTGTTAACACTCCCTCTTCAATCACAATTTGACATGAAGAGCTTGAAATGAATCCTCACTATGTCGTCTGGAGAGGTGCGGCCATTGGGATTATGGTTTTACATTCATGACTCCACTCTTTCTGAGTAGCGACTAATCAATAAAACTGGTTTGTCTCTAGTAACCTCACAATTAAAGCTCCTGGCTGGTCTGATTTGCAGATGTCTGATGCTCATGATCAGGGCCATTCAGTCTTTCTCATTTTTTCTCTTGTCTTGAAGTGACCTTGATGCTTTTCCTAAAGTAAGGAGCTGCAGCTTTCATCCTCCAAGACCCAATGTCTGATAACATATCAGGTTCATTGTTGGCTTGCACTGTTGATTTTTTCTCTTCTTCAGAAGAGATATATGCTAAAGGTATCTTTAGAGCAATATTTCCCTCACTATGGAAATGCTTTGGAAATGCATTAATGCTTTGGAAATGCATTAATGCTTTGGAAATGATTAACCTGTTTCCTTCCTCCACTTTCACTATTTATAGAACAGAAAAACAAAAACTAGATTTGGTATTTTAACTCTGTTGTTAAGCAGTGGCTTGTTGATAAGTAGATGTCTGAATTAAACTACACTTTTGAAACATGTTTCAAAGATGAAAGCATTGCATCTCAGCTGGCAAACTGCATTCCTGTGCTTTAGTTTCTAAAAAAACCCCAAAATCTTCTGAAAAGAGACACACCCCCCCCCAAAAAAAAAAAAAAAAAATAATAGACAATAATGAAAAAAAAAACAACTGTGATAAAGAGGAAGCTTCCAAAATTTACCAACTCCAACTCCTGTAAATTACATTACAATGTTTGCAATTAATTTTTCTACTGAAGTACAGAGGCAGAATTCCATGTTTTAGTGTGGTTTATCTCTTGACTGTTCAGATCTGTGCAGGCTCCTAGCATTTCCATGTCCTGTAAAGCAACAAATGTATAACCCAGAATTAGAACAAGGTGAAGAAATTACTTAGTTCTTAAAAAACAAAGGCAGAATATGTCATGATAGCATGCCACCTTCAACATACAGAAGAACTTAAAATACAAGCCAAAATATCACACAGATAACAGAAGTTATTTTTCTGGAGGAATGGTATCAGCATTTCTGGTAACAATTCCCAAATGCTTTAACTGCTGAAGAATGTGCCTAGACAAATGGAAGCTATTTCCAGTTGTTGTGTTCTACATTACGACTAACCATGGTAAATTACAGAGGAGTTCCTCATCTATATGGCAGAGCATGTACACCAGATGACATATATAGATCAAGGCTAACACCTAATGAGAAGCGTCAGCGCAAAACAACAAAAGAGAAAAAAGGAACCAAACATCTATTTGATTGGAAGCAGAAGAGAAACAAATCATATTTTGGCTCACAATCTTTGACAATGTCTTCATACATTAAGCTGAAGATAACTGCTGAACAAATAATTAATTAAATGTCCCAGATGCCTTCTGCTATTTCTACTGACTCTAGTTTTGAATCAGAGTAGGAATTTTTAATCTCTGCATATTGTAACTCAAGTAGATGTATTTTCCAGCTATAATAAGAAGGAAAATAGGTATTTCACAGCAGTTTTTCCTCTATATTTTAATCTTATTTTTTCTTATTCATTCTTTCTATCAGAACAAAAATGGTTGCCCTTTTGTCACACTGGTATGTAAACCGTGAACTGTTAGAAAATGATTTTTCAATTTTTGCCAGAACTGTTTGTGTCTGCGTTGTTTTTGTATTTTGTTTTGATTTTTTTGTTTTGCTTGTTTGTTTTGTTATTTTGGTTTTTGTTTGTTTGCTTTGTGTTTTTGTTTGGTTGGTTTTTTAAGATTTATTTATGTTTAAAAAGATTTTGTGAACTACTCTTTAGTTTGGAAGGAGGGAGGTCTAGTATGTAAATTTTCTTTTACTTGATGTACTTGGTTAAATAAAGACCCTAAAAAAGAGTGACCAAAGAAAAGATCTAATCTTTTCTTTCTTACAGTCTTAAACCAAATTTCTCTTCCTGTCTTCTTCACCAGTTGGTACCAAATTCTTGAATATTTTCTAAGTAATTATATCCTGATCTGAAAATACTCAACATTTCCATCTAGATTGTCAAAGCTGCTTTCTGATGTGCTGTTGTCTGGCACAGACACACAGAAGAGCAGGTCCATGGAAAAGAGAAGCTCTTTCCATTCAAACAGTTTACTACCTCATCTATTCATCAAGCCTGATACAACCAAATGGAAAACATTTTTGTGCTGCTCACTATTAATGCCTAGTAAAGAATACTGGAACTCATTTTAATGATATTTCTTGTAATATTGTTTCATAGAATATGCTTTTTTTTTCCCTCCCGTCGGGTCTTTGGGAACAAAATGTCTTTATTCTAGCTTTAATAATCATTAATATTCATATCAGATTCTTTCTTTTTAAAAAGCAGCCTTTTTACACAGTACCTTTTTGAGGAAGGAAACTAAATTAATAGCATTATGCATTTTCTGAAATAAAGCAAAAGTCATTAAAGGAAAATATTTGAAATTCAATTATATAATGTCTGACTCGGAGCACACACATACAACTATCATCATACCTTTTTGGATAAGACTTATGAGGTTCAAACTATTTTTTTCATTATACCAAGCAAGACATTTGGGAAAGAAAAAGCTTTTAACTGAAGAGTGTTTGTAAAAAGTGAGAGGTTTAAAACTATTCAGAAGAATGTTTCCCAGGTTGAGTACTTGGTCTTTGAAGACACACTCCTCTTTACATTCACTACATTAATTGCAATAATTAATTGCATTAATTTTTATCACAGTGATTCAAATCACACACATATGCAAACCCAAAATTTACAGCCTGTTAGAAGGCTATGAAAATGAAGGGAATGGATGCTCATTGCTCAGTGTGGCAATGTACTTTTTGGTGATTCATGAACCAGCCAACTCCTAGGGATAAATTAGTTCTAGAATGAAATTCAGGATTATAGTAGGTTACTAGGTGAATTAGATGGAGATCTGTTAAATTCATCTGGTATGAAGAAGTAATTATAAATTTGAAAAAATTATCACCATTCCTTCAATCACAACAGCTGAGGGTATGGAGGCCTCCTCCAGGTTGACTGGACATTCAAATACAGATCTGACACTGATGGGAACACTTGTTGTAAACAACCCACTGTTTGTGTTTACCAAAAATGGCACACTAAGATCTATTTCTCGCCTTCAACAACTGCCACAGGACATTGCTAAGGAATAGGGGAACTTTATATTTTATATTTAGCTCTAATATCTTTCTAAAGGATTTTTCCAAGAGAAACATTTTGTCTGTTTAACACCACCAGACTGCTTTTCTGTGGACTTGTCAAACCTCTCTTGGAATCCAAGGAAAACTATAGCACCTACAACATCCTGTGTCAACAACTTCCGCAGATCTATCTTCACTTATAGGAAGATTCTCTTTGTGCTTGTTTTAAAGTTTCTCATACTGTTTTTATTTTATGCCTCCTGGATCTTGAATTGGAACCCAACTGCTGTGTGACACTGCTGGTTTTGCTGACATGCATCGTATTTGTCTTCAGTTACCTCCTGTCCAAATTGGTCGGTTCCACTTAGATGACCTGCTCTTCATTCTGTATCTGTGTAATTTATTGTCCTTCTCTGAACTTTGTTTATATCCTTATGGAGATGAAGGAATCGGAATTCAAGCTGTTGGTGAGCTATGTCACCTGTAGGCGCCGTTCAAAAATACGTGGGAAGAAATACAGAAAAGACCATAGTGCTACTGAATAAACATTTTAATTGTAAGATTCTTATTGTCTTGACTGATAATAGAAATTCAAAGCTTATAATCATTTTATATATGAGATGACACTATTTTCTGTGTATCATTTCAAGCTGATCTACAGTAAAATTCAAATACAAATTATTATCATGTCATTTGTTCTCTGAAGGCCTCTTTAAAATTTGCTCTCTTTTTTTTTTTTTTTCTTTTTTGCTGCTTCAAATAATTTAGTATCAATAATGTATTTAGCCACCTCTTATCTTGTATTTTTTCAGGTTGTTTATAATAAATATGAGGAAGAGCACAGATCCCAAAGTTAGATTTCCTTTCTTCCTTGTAGGCTGGTCACTCACATTGTGTATTTCCTGACTTGTGTGCAAGTAAGGGCCTTACCTCCTGGTTTACAAAGCATTGCACTGCTTAGTTTACTTTAAAGCAACTAGATTTTATCCATTTTCTTTTAATCCCTTCAGAGAACTCTAATGGGTTTAAGAAGGAGGACTTTGGTTTACAGATACACTGTTGACTCTTTTCCATTGGGAAGAGATAATATCTATGCATGTGTCTATTATGTTAATTCTTCTCTTTGTTAACTTGCACTTTTATTCTCACCAGAAACTTCTTTGTTTCAAAAGACAACAATATTTTTTTTCAGGGCTACAATCCATGTGATTCTTATGGGGAGGTTTGTGGAGGATGGAAGTTACTTGGAAGCAGGGGGAAAGAAAAGAATCTGCTCAGCTGATGATTTAAACAACTGATGATTTAAACAACTGATGATTTAAATGTATTAGGGAAAACTTACTTAACATCTAGCATTTGAAGCTCAATCTAGTCATTAAGATGGCTATATAGGATGAAAGTTCTTTTTGAGAGACTGCATTTTTTTCGCAATACTAGTTAGGGTCATTACAATCAACAACAATTCTGGCACCACTAAATGATGAAAAATATGATTGAAAAAGAAAACAAGATCAGAAAGTTTCAATTCTTTCTGTGCTGAAAATTTATCAGATGCTATTGTGTTTATTTATCTGTCAACCTGACAATTGCAGAATGGCCTCCTAGCCTGAATAAACAATTAATAAGCCAAGCCTTATGATCTAAAATTCTTTGTGAAAGCTTTCATGTTTTGATACACATTTGTATTGGACTCTATATTTTGCTGTGCCATGACAGTTTATGTTTTCTTGCTGCATGGATTCAGTCCTTCTAAAATACACAGGACACTAGTCATTTACTGGAACTAAATGGAAGACAGGAAAGATGCTCCTAGAAGAATGAAGGTCAGGATAAAATTACCAGTTACATGTGTGGTTAGGTGTAGTTCAAATAAATAAAGCTTCTGTACTGAAGGGCAAGAGAAAAAAACCAAACAAACAAACAACAAAACTTTTCTCTGTTGAGACTTTTTACTTCTCTCTACAAGGTAAGATAGAATTTTCATTACTTCATCACAGCAATTTATCTTGGAGCAATAAGCTAAAATTTTCAGAATGTTTGAATGCTGTTTTTAATTTCATTGCCCCAAGGAGCGTTCTGGGGATGACCACTTAACCTGACAAGTGTAATTACTATTAAATTTATTAATAGTATAATAGCACAGAATCGGAGCTGTTTATTTTTGTCCATATAATGATAATGTTGGTTGATGTGTAGTACTCACAACACTAGTCTCAGCTGTGTCTTCTCTATAAATCTATAGGGCCTGTTACTGGTTCTGGTGCTGCAGCAAGAGTTCATGGACTCTTGCTGCAGGGAGGACATTCATCAGAACCATCTATTAGAAATCTAATGTACAATGACAGCTGGGGTAGCCTGGAAGTCCTACTGCAGTTCTAAAGCAGTCTCACAACAAGACACTTGAGAATCCAAGTATTGTCCACCAAATCTGGAGCACCCCAACCCTGTCAGAGAGGCAGACCTGCAGACCTCCAACGAGGTATTAATTATGGAGTGTCCTAGGGAAACATGGATGCTCAGACTTGTTTTATGTACTGTGACAGTGGCAAGCATTCTGTGTGCCTCTGGGGGATGCCTGACAGACTCACTGACAGGGAACAAGAGAGTGTGTTTATACATTAATGTTTGTCATACAACAAATGTTGCATATCTGCCTGTTGATTTCAGTGGGGATATCTCTCCTTCTTCAAGCAATTTATCTCAGCCTGTATGTTTGTTTAGTGGGCATACAGACTGGGGCTCAGATACTTAATAAGTGCTTGAATGTGACATAATCTACAATTCAGAGTGAGGAAGAGGTTTATTTTGTGACTGCCTATGATTTGTTTGCTCTGTAAATTCATGTTGCCTCTTCCTCATAAATAATGCCACAGTTCTGTAATCTTGCAAATGGGTATTTTAATATTCCTTCTTTACAGCATCACTGCAATGATGAGCCTGATTTTTATCAGTAATACAATGCACAGCTATTGATATCTTTTAATTACTTCAAAGATAGTTCGGTAACATTTTTCTTTAACACATTAGTATTTTATGAAGGAAAAAAGCAATTAATAAAAAGTGGTCCAACAGCTTAAATGAGATAGCCCTCTGTTCAGTGGAGTTTATGTAACTAGAGAGGTGATTTGTTCCCAATACATATTGTCTGCCTGCTTGTTTAATCACCTTGCTGATCTCTTTATATTTTTGTCTTTGAGATGTCTAAGACTGAGGAAGTGTGAAAGGGTCTACCACCCTAGAAATAACTGTGACTGATGGACTTCTATAATTTCAAGAGTGAACTTAGAAACTAAGTTAGCAAGAATTTCCAAGAGAAACCTAACATCAGTTTTCCCTCTTCTCTCTCTCCTGATTCCTCAAAAAACACTGAGGTAGCACATGGGCTGTAGAATCTGTTAAATTCCATCCCTGCAGCTTAATAACTCACTAATGAGACTACAAGAATGTATGGGGATTTTACCATTGCTTCTAGAAAAACACATTTATTCAATATTTTTTGATAAACTGAGGGGTCTATCTGCAAAATTACCTTTTCACGTAATAATCTAATGCTACCACTTGGTCATCAGGTGTCTTAATTATTTAGGGTGTTCAAAGTTGACAGAAAATTTAGGTTACAACATTAAGTTTCCTGATTTAAGTTGCCCAATTTTTTTTTTCAAGTGATAAAGGAGCTTCTGAAATTCTACTTGATGCTCACATTCTTATTTGTCAATTAGGTTTGCTAATTGAAATAGCCGTGTAAGAAATATTTGTGGACCACTACAGGAAAACCAAGGAGAAGTTTAAAGTCCTAAACAAAAAGTTCAGTCCTGAACTTTGTTAGGAAACTTAGCAAAAGAAAATGTCATCCAGTTTCTGGGTATAATTTAATAATGGCCATTAATCTACTTATTTGTTTCCATTATTGTTTAAATTTAAATTTGTTTTTCTTAGTCTGGAAAATCAGTTACAGTAAGATGAGAAGATGTTGGGTTATGTGGTATATTGTAGCTTTGGCAAAAATTCTATTTCCATTTTTGCTTTACCTCCATGGCTTCACTTATTTTTCCTTCAAAATCTGTTTATTCCTGTTGGAAATATACTAGTGATCCTGCAATTAATATGTTTTTCCTTGCCTTCTTACATATAAATCTAGCATTTTTTACTGTGCTGTGATATGGTAGCAACCCCGATTTTGTTTGAAATCTTCAGTGTAAGACCACAGTGTAACACCACTGTGTTAATCACAGAACTCTAGAATGATGGCAACTGGCTTCTCAAATAAATCACAGATATTCTTTCCTTCTATGCCCATTGTGTCATAGCCAGTAGAAAGGCAAACATGTCTGCAGTTATTGCATCCAATATCTGTCTTCCAGAGCTGTGAGATACTGTAAATCAGCTGAATAGCAGTATCTTGCTTCTGTGGCAGGCTGGGACTTATATCAGGATGCCTTCCATGTAACTCTGTTTGCACTGCTGTATTTGAGAGAGGCTTTGATTGGCCTAGCAGTAATATGGACATAGGTCCATATTCAGACTGGCATTCAGATGTCTAAGGTGACATTCTAATGACAATTTAAATGCTCAGGGTGTAAGTCTTTAGAGCCTTTTGTAGCCAGACCTACCTAGCTCTTGAGGCACCTAAATTTCTCGAACATCTCAGCTTTTGGCATCAACATGCATGTTTCTCTTGTGAGAAAATGAGCCCTGAACATTATCAGCTGTACTCAGAGTTGCCACCATAGCAACAATATGGCCCAATGTGTTCAGAATTCTTACCATGAGGGTGGGATTTTACCATCCCTGGTAAGACTATCCTCAGGTAAATTATGTTCTAGCTCAATCATTTGTCTGCTGACTTTTGTGCTGCCTTTGTCTCCTTAAAACTCTATTGACTCACCTCAACCAAACTAAAAAAATTCTACCCTAGCTTTGTCCATACCTTTGAGATTCAGGTTTGTGCCTAAGAGAGTCTGTGATGCAGCTTTAAGTCACTACCCAGCAAAAAAAAGGTAAAAAGTAATTCACTCTCTTCTGCTCTACTGGGTGACTGCATAAAAGGGCATTTCCCCCTGACATGCCTTGCATTTTACAGACAAGAAAGGGAGACTTCCTCCTAAGAGTGGAAGAGACCAAAGACCCTACATTTAGCAGTGACTACTCTTGCTTTTTATCTGAGCACAATGCTTGTGTTGGTGCACTCACCCAGATGCAGACACAAAAATATGAGACTTAAATTTTAACTAGCTCACAATACCCGTGCCCTTCTGAAGTTTTTCTTTCTTGTGGAGTTGTTTTTGTTTTTTTGGTTTTTTTTGAGTCTTGTTTTTTTTTTTTGTTTTTTTTTTTGGTTTATTATTTGAGGGGGAGTTGGGTTGTTGTTTCATTGCTTTTTTCTTCCCTGAGAAGAAGCTGAGCCACATACAGATTAGAAATATGAAGAAAAAATCCTAATTCTTCCAGAAAACTTTCTCCCATTCATGGGAGCTACATGCAGAAAATTGGACCAGATAATTTAAAAACATTCATGGCCGCATGATGACACTTGCACAAAATTACTATTTTAATCTGCTTGCTAGTGTTGTCTTTCTTAAATGGTGCACATTTTAAAGTCTTGTAAGGGGACATTCAAAATCACGACCAAAGAAGGGCAATTAAATATTAGTTAAACTTGGCTGGTTTATTTTATAGAAATTTGTATCTTAAAACATTTTTTTCCTTGGGAATCTGGTTTACTTTCAGACATTTGTATTATGCTGCTGCAGGGTTCTAAAGGAGCAAGTTTTTAACGTCTGTAACACATACCCATTATACAGGGCATTTGACTCTACAGTAATACACTATTACAAATAATTGCAGCTTCTATCAGCCCTGGAGTTAGTCCAGCCTATAGTGATTGTTGTATTGGGCACAAGTTTCTAAGACTCCAAGGGGCTT
This sequence comes from Vidua macroura, assembly GCF_024509145.1. NCBI lineage: Eukaryota > Metazoa > Chordata > Aves > Passeriformes > Viduidae > Vidua > Vidua macroura. The sequence goes on along the minus strand of NC_071571.1, from coordinate 83,077,964 downwards.
TCCCAAGCAATGTTTAGCCAAATCCTGAATCTGAAATATCAAAATTTTCCTCTGGGCATGCCACCCTTTTTTTAGGCCCACTCAAGACAGTATCCTGGAAGATCCGTCTAACTTACGGAAACGTCTACTGTGTACTTTCAAACCAGTGTTCTGAAAGACTTTTTTTCATTCCATTATCCGTATTTTGATTGTTTTGACAGGAAACAAAGAACTTTGTGGGAAGGAAAGCTAAGTGATCATCACAGATTTTGGAAATGCTAAGAATGAATGGTAAAACATGCTTTCTCTCAAGATTTGTTTCATATTTTAGTCTCTTCAACTCCTCATGTGTTTGAAATTAATTTTTTTAATAGCAGTGTGTCTTATAGCTTATATGGAATTTTAAAAACATTTTAAGCATAAATTGTGGTTTCTACACACTAATCCTTCCATCAAACATATTTTGTTCCATAAGTTTTTATGTCATATTCATCTCATTAAAGCACTTCCGAAATAAAGTCTGAAGGAATGTGCTTAACATGCGCCATATGTTTGTTTTTAAAATGTCTTCCCTTAGGGAAGGATGAGTACAGTGGAATATTTTTCTTCTCATGTTATTTAATTAGACACATACAAACTATTCTGAACTTCTGTAGCAGAAAGAACAAATCAAAAAAAATTATTTTCCCCTGATATAAGTTTGTAAAATCTCTAAAAGTCTGCTTCACATTATTCAGTGCCCAGTCTGTCCCTGTGTGAGGTGTGTTTCCTGCGTGGGTGAGATGTGTTGCTGTTGTCAGTGACAAAGCTGGTGACCACAGCTCACTTCAGAATTATGGGTTCACTTTCTTCAGTTTATACCATTTTAATATATAGATAGATAGCTATTTGTATTTCTTTACAATAGATAGAACCAACAGCAAAATTCCAAATGTGTCTTTCAGAGTAACCTCCGTGAACTGCAAGAATTTAAACTATTTCTGCAGCATTCAGTTTACACTTAAATCTTCAAAAAGGGTACAGCAAAATCCTTAGTTCTTTTAAGAGCCAAGTATTACACTGTTCAGAAAAGGATTCCCAAATTCAAAAATAAAGTTTAAACGAGCTGGCATATGGTGCTTTGGTTACCTGCTTCTCTTTAGTTAAAGTCAATAAATTTTTTCCCCAAGTAACCCAACACCAGATACCTAAGTTTAATTTTATAGGTGGAAAATATCACTTATCCAGGTAACATTTTCTCAGTGGTTTTATCTTACCATTCTGTTTCTTCTTCATCAGTTTCAGGGACTGATCCTCAAGCTAAATATTAACAAGTAAACCTTGAGTATTTTATGAAAGGTTGTGACAGGAAGTTTAAAGAAGGAAATACAGAACCTTAAAGTAAGAGTTTGAGAATCCACCAGCTAGAATTACTCCATTTCTTCAAACAGCTTTCTTTTTCTCTATCCTTATACTTAGACTAAGCCTGCAGTAGAAATCAAGGAATTCTCACAGCTGACAAATTTGTTTCCACTGTTGCCTGTGGATAGAAAATGGGTTGGAATTAGACACATCTTTGAAATAGGCTAGCATCCTTCCATGGCTCATGTCCAAAGGGTTATGTGAACAAAGGCAGAGAATTGTAAAAATTATTTTTATGAGAATAGGCTTCATGACATTAGGCTTAGTTTGATCTCCATCTTCCTTTGCATTTTTTTGTCTCTTGTTTTGATTTATTGCACATTTATTTCTTCAGCACCAGAAACTGCTTTTACTTTCTTTATGTCAGCACTGCTGTGCCTGGTTAATGGTTGGTCTCAAGCATTGCACATATTTTCATTTACAACTAAAATTAATTTGCAATTATATCTTTCCAGTCCTTCCTCAGAATAGTAATTTTCAATCTAATCTGTAGATTTTTAGTCCTACAAAAATTAATATTAACTATGTATAGACTTAAATTTATTTTAGATCAACATCTCCACTAGAAAAATGCTAGGCAGCACAGAAAAAAAGTATTTCTAAAACCACAGCTTTGATTACTTTAGATTCACATTTATTCACATAACTACCTTATTCATCCTGTTTGCTGGACTTGTATATTCATCTCTCTCCCTGCTATGCCACTTAACCTGATCAAGTTTACTATAACCTGGATTTATCAGTTTACCCTTACTACTCTCATTTTCCATCTGCTTTGATTTGTTGCCAAAAATCATCTCTTTATATCATTGCAATTAAGCAAATGCTATTTAATTCAAATTCTTTTCTTTGTTTAAGCAATTGATCGACAATATTAGACACCAGAAATTAGCTCCTACTTTGTTTTTAACAGTTATTCTCTGTTCCTGCCATTTTCTGATTGTAGTCTGCTGCTAATTATTTACTGTGAATCACTGATAATTACCATTCTTTCCAAATATCTATTATTTCCCCTCAACTTTCTAGATTTTGCTTTTGTGTTTGCATTGAACTTTCTTTAGTAGCTACTCCAAAACCTTTGCTTCTGTATTTTTTATGGATCCTTACCTGAAAACTCTTTTATTTACCATGTTAAATGATTATTGTTACAGGAGGTTACTTTCTTTGCTGTCTGCTTTATAGGAAAATAAGATGAGTGATACAGTGAATGTTATCTGGCATCAAAGGTGGGTTCTTATAAATGTATATAAATAACTGTGTATAAACACATGAAGGAAGGTTGATGAGAAGAAGAAGAAGCCAGGCTCTTTTCAGTGGTGCCCAGAGACAGGATCAGAGGAAATGGAGCACATAACACCTCCCTCTTTGGAGATTCTCAAAAGCCATCTAACTCAACATGGTCTTGGGCAACCAGCTCTGGGTAGCCCTGCTGAATAGGGGGTTGGATCAGCTGACCTCCAGAAGTCACTTCCAGCATCAATGCTTTCGTGACTACATGATCAACAGATATATTAATTAATCCTGTAGACCCCCTCAAACACAGGACTTTCATGAGCAAACTCTCTCCCTTCCCTAAAGCTTATAATTCTTCCTTGTAAAAAAATCATGTTCTCTAATCACATCTCATTTCCAGTATATTTTTCACCTTATGTTTAATTTTCTGTCTGACTACTTTGAAATACTTCACACATATTCATAATCTGAAATATTGTTTTTTCTCCTTTTTTAATAGCATAAAACTCAGGCTGGAAAACAAGTGGAACACAGAGAACGTGACAGGAGTTATTCACCTTTTTATGCACAGTCAGTATTTCAGATATCAAATTATGTTCCCTTTCTACCTAATTCTCTTTCCCCTTTGGCCCATTGGACTTGGTTGCTTGAAGGTCTTTGCCTTAAATGCATTCTTTCCTGACAATGAAATAATACAGATTGCATTGAATATTATAAAATGTGATATCCAGCAAATTGCATTTTAATAGTTTGAAGGAAAGTAATGTAATTTCTCAGCATTCCTAGGCTGTCAAGAAAAAAGGAGGAATTAGTGGAATTAAACTACAGCAATGGTAGAAAGCTACCTTTGATTTAAATATGCTTTGAGAAGTTTTCATTTATGATGCCAAACTCCACAGTGCATACAGAATATAAATGAGACCAGGAACATTTTTTTTTCTGTGTCTGACGGACAAGAACAGTCTTGATAAATTCTAAAGAAGAGTCTTATAGAAAGTGAAGATAGTCAATTTTTTCATAGGTAATAATCTTGCATTATGTTTGACACTTTCTGATTGAGCTTTGTCAGAAGTTAGTTATTAATGGGAGGAAACTTCAGTCAAAAATTTATGTTAATACAGCAGCAAAGAGAGGTACTATTGGCAGAACCTGACAGAACAGGACAAAATTACTAATTTTCAGGGGACTGTAATTTAAAGTGAAAGAAGCAATGATTTTTCATTGCATTAATGTATAACCATAAGATTCAAACAGTGATTTTTTGTTCACTGTTTTTGCTTGCACACAGTGTGCTCCAAAACAGCACTGAAATATATGACAAAATTAAATTATGAAAGCATATCAATGTTTCTTCATACTCTTAATATTTACCATTTGAAATTGCTCTCCCTCAGGTTGTATACAAATATGCAAACTTTAGTATCTGCCTGTGATTAATTTAAAATATTTTCTTTAACTGATGAAATAGAATGCTGTAAAATAAAATCTTGTGATGTATGGTAATGACAAAATATTATGCCACTAGTCATTTAATACAACTGTCATATTTTCATTTAAACTTAGAAAAAATAATGCCAGGCACCACATGAGGGATAGTTATCAAACTTTTACAAAGGTTAAAATATTGATAGTATTTTAAATAATGAAGAGGCTCTCTGACCTAGAAAGGGGCAGATAATCACTGCAGGTGTTATGGGAAGCTATAACAAAGTAACATTCTTTCTGTATTGCACACTGGCAGAATTCTAGAATGAATTCCACTGTTGGCCAGCTTTGTGCACACTAACTCACTCCTAGCAGGATTATTTTGAAGACTTAAAACCTCTGAGCAGCTTCAAAAAGGTTTTTTTTATCTTACATTAGTCCTTGCTGCCATTCTTTTTCTCCTATCCGACTCCATCAATAAAAAAATGGTCTGATGGTAAAGCATAGAAGTGTTCAATCTTCAGCTACTGACATCCTTGGTGTTTGCAAATCCAGTCTGGTTAGAAATGGGTGATTTTCAACAAATGAAGAGTGACACTTTCTTTTCACTTGCTCTTTGCTATAGCATGAGGCACTTGTTTTCATTCCTAGTTTTATCCTTTAGCCATCAAAATTGTCAGTTCAACATTATCAGTTAATGGAAAAACAATTTTCTGCAATTTATCTCTGAGTGATGTTTTCTTGTTCATCTGAAGATTGTACAGGCAACGTTTGGGCACAAAGATAGCCTGCAAGTATAACAGCTATGGGTAAATGATTGAAAACCTTTCCTGAAAATTTGTACTATGAAAATCTTTCTTTCAGGTAATGACTGGGTACAAAAGTATCTAGGGATTTTTCTATGGCTTCCACTCAAAATAAATTAGTTGAAGCTCTTTTTGGAATCTCAGTCAAAAAATCTCTGAAAATTACCGACTCCCTTATTTGACAGTACAGTACTATGACTTCTACTCTAATGGTCTTAATATGTATCTTTTCCCATTCTTTCCTTCACTAACTCTCTTTCCCTCTTTTAGTCAGAAACAATAACCCTTATGTCCCACGAAATGCCTCTCCAAAAAACTGAATATTTTCCCAAGAATTCTTTCAAACAACTGACACCCAACTCTCAGGAACTTTCAGTACAGTCTTGGTTTACCCTGCTTCTGTTCAATGGAAAAAATAGCACTGCCTGTCCAAAAAGACAAGAAAAGATAAAAGCTTCATTTCAGACAATATTTGGAGAAAGACTTCTGCATCAACATTAGTATTCAAAGACAAATAGACAAAATCATAATATTCAGTCTCTCTTTTGACAGATATATTTTTCATGGCTTAGCTGCACATTTAGGTGTGCATTTGACTGATTGACATTAGCTATTTGCAGAAGCAGGAAGAAAAATAATGAATTGTTCTGAAATGAGTTTTGTAAAGGCCAAGCTCCTTCTGATCTTAAAACTATTAAACATGTGCCAAGACCTGGCTTACCTAGTTCTCCTTGAATTTCATGCCAGTCTGGTTTCAAAAAGTTTGTGAAAATGCCTTTTGCCAGAGTGAAGCAGGAACATTTGAAAATGTAAACCAGATGAAAGATGCAGATGTCACAACACACACAAGACTTCCAAGATACTGGAATGCTTTTAGGCCAAAATTCCTATGAGCAAAAGGGCATTGTCCACAGGATCAGATCATCCTCAAGACTCACCAGTTTCTGTTTAAGTGAAGTATTTTTAAAGCAATTTTCTGCTGATAGTAAAGATTTCAGATCAGAATACATATTTATGCAGCTCATGAATGAGTAGCATAAAGTTATGGCAAACAAAGCTTCTTTAAAAATGAGCAAACATAATTTTTAGGGTGTTCTACCTGCTTACTAGGTTGCAGAGCACAGACACACTAAAATGTGGGTTTGAGTGTAAAAAGAAGGAGCAACTGTAGAATCAAATCCATTACTCAAAATTCCACTTTAAATGTGGAATTTAAAAAAAAAAAAATGCTACTAAGGAAGAAGCATATGCATATACCTGTTGCTTTTAATATGTTCTCTCTTGGTATGAACTGCAAGAACCCATGGCGTGCTGGGATTCTGCTGCCTCCCTCAGTAGGTCTCCTTCTCCAAGAATTTTCCCCTAACAATTTCATCTTTATGCCAGACAGGTTAACCTAGCACAGTTTGAATCTTCTTAATGGGGCACAATACAGTTGCTAGCCAAAAAACCAAAACCAAAACAAAACAAAAAAAAACAAAACAAAAAAAAAAACCCACAAAAAAAACCAAAACAAAAAAACACACACAAAAAAAAGACCAACAAATAAAAAAAGAAAAGACTGCAGTCCCAATTTCTAATACGAGCAAATTTCAATAACAGCCTTAACCAAAAGATCATCCATATCATCTGATGGAAGAGTCCTTCCTATGGACATGGAGAGCAACTTTGCTTTCCTTTGGATGACTGTGCACTGAAGTACTGTGTTCCTACTGGTAAGCAAGAGCTTCAAAACAATCAATGAAAACTAATCAAGTGAGAGGATGCCTGCAGTCCTACATGCTGAAGTCACCAGAAATTTGTAAATCACAGGCAGAAACAAAGCTTTGCTTTCAACATAATTTGTTTTGCAGAGGGGATATGAGAAAAATCTTAGAGATGTATGAGGTTAAAAGACACGTAACAAAGAATGTGGAATGTGTCTTTTGAGACACCATTATGTGATCACTAAAAATCTCTCTGAAAACTAAAGAAGGAGGGAGAGGCAGAAAATTAACAACTAATTTTTGGTATTCAACTCCATAAAGACTTAGTTTATCATGTGGTTTGGCTACATATTTTACAACATTTAAAACTGTCTTTTAAATGTCTTTGTTTTCTGTGGAGATTATTTTTGATAAAAATTATATGGCATACCAAAGTGGGGAAAGGCCAAGAAAAGAAAAGAGGAAAGGAAATAATTTTTGAGATGGAATACAGATCTGTCCAAACCAGAAGAAGAACTTAATGAAAGGCAGAGATAATGAAATACTGAGGGCATTGTAGTGACTGAGAACTCTTAAGAGTAGCTAGTTGATGTTAGAAAGTTAATAGTATGATATCGGTATGTGTCTGTAAGGAAGCAGAACACAGGGTTGTGGTGAAGAAACCTTTTATGTTTTCGGTGCACTGGGGAAAATGGGCCATAGTTAATCTGCTTGTCTGTACACACAAGTTTGTAAAGGTAACCAGCTGAGCAGGTAGACACTTAATGAAGGCTTTCTGCAGAGGAAGAAGAGTGCAGGTAGTGGAAGAGTCCTTAAGTCATACAAATCACAGAAAAAGCAAAAGCCTTGAAAAGATTCACAGGCACCATAGAGCTACACAGAAAATTTTGATAAAAGTAAAAGAGAAGAAAAGACAGACATGCTTTTTACCAGACAGTATTTCATTGTAATTGCAAAACTAACAATCTCAAAATTGAGAGGTTTCTGTGATTCTGCAGAAGCTGGGACTCTACACCCTTGAGAACACTCAAACTCAAGGAATATTTCAGGGTGGTGCAGAAAGAGAAATAGAAGAAAGAAGCTAGAGCTGGAGGCTCTAGTTTAAGCTTTCCTCTTTTCTGTTTTTATCTTTAAATGCTGTTGTTCAGAAAAATTCTGCAAAACCTAGCTTCCTGAACATCCTGCTCTCCATCTGACATTCAATCCAGAGGTACACCATGAATGTTCAGGAGAATATAGAATGGTTCTGGGAAAGAAGTTTATTTTGGCGTTTATAGTTTTTTACTTTTTAAAAGCAAAATTTTCTGTTGATTTCATTTGGTATGAAATAAGATAGGAAATGGAAACACTTTAAAAAAGTATAGGAAATGCTTTCCTGCCTTCCAGTTGGTGTGTCTGTAATAAATCAATTGATATTAAAGCTGAGATCCAGGCAAATTTATGTCAAGCCCAGCATGATATTCCAAGGGTGTAAAATGAACACAGCAGAAAAGATTCTCTCACAGCAATGAGCACTAACCCTTAACTGATGGAAGATGGTCAGTGACAAATTTTTTCAAGGTGTCCAGCAGGTAGGATGTTTAGATTTTCTCTTTATTCATTCAACATATACACAGAAAACCTATTGCTGATTTCTAATAGGAAAAAAAAAACTAAAAAACCAAACCCTATGTTTTCTTATTTTCTTTCTGCACAAAGAACAAGCAGAGTTAACTGCAAGAATAAAAAAGTATAAATCTCTTTTTTATTTTTGTATGAGACAGCAAGACAGCAAATGACTCCCATTTGCTGCAAAAATGACAGCACTGTGGGCCAAATGGACTCCAGCACAATATTGATTAGGACTATTATAGCCCATCAAGGAATAAATGGGACAGCAATTTCAAAAATGCTCACGGAGTTTATGCGATAGAAAGAGAAAGACAAATTATTTGACATAGAAACAGCCAAAGCAACTGACATTGCAGATTAAAATTATGGATATTAATATGGATATAATATAGCCAAGGAAACTATGAAAAAGATATTTACAAATAATTTCACTTAGTTAATTTATTATTTTATAAGCATTTGTGTGAGAATTGATTAATACATTCAAAAACACTGCTAAAGAAATTTGAATATTCAGAACCAAATGTGTTTAGAGGTTCTCTCCGAACAACTGAAATATTCCCAGCTTCTCCAGAGATGTGTGAACACTAATGTCTTCTCTTTTCATGAGTACTTCATCCTACAAAGAATGTAAATTACGATGCTTCCTGAATTGCCTCACCTTCTCCTCTTCTAAAAAATGTCGTGGTTGTTGTGCAGAGAGCTGGGGCTTACATGGTGCTGCTCCTCTGCTCCATCCTCAGGAGTGTCCTTCCCAGGCTGGCTGGGCCACCCAGCCTTGACTCCAGCCTGGGCTAAAGGGACTGCTGGGCTCAGGAATGAGGTGACAGTAGGTTGGAAGCACACAACACTTTGTGACAGGCACCCACAGTTGTAAGTGGTCAGTTGTACAAGTTCTGACTGAGGTCTTTTTCCAGCAGTAGGTTGAACTTCCAGCTCAGAAGTTGATGTTGCGTACAAGATGGTTCCAGTTAAATCCAGTGACAAAAAGCAGCCCTGCTTAGAATGTGAGGCAGGATATTTCTTGCAGAACAGGCACCAGTAATATCATCCAGATATTCTTACTGTTTCTTTGAACTCTTACCTTACTTCCATCAGCACTTTGAAAACTGTCTTCTGTTACAGACTTTTTCATTTCTATATATTACATCTGTAATCAGAGGCTGAAAATTACTTTTCTGTTCTTTCTGGTGGTTCTGTGCCACTCTGCTTTGGATATCAATGCAAACTACAGCGGCATCACTCATTCACACTTTTTCTCCAGGATTGCCTACAAGAAGGTAGCACTGCTGCTATGAAATACTTTGCACCATCTGAGATCAGTAGCTTATATATTTTTGTTCAGTAGCATTAAGGTGTGATAAGGCTTGAACAAATAACATAAAGAGCTATTCCACTTTAACAAAAGCCTCAGCATTGTTTATTTCTCTCTAATTATTATTTCATCAATTTCCAGCACACTACCAATTCTCTGAAAGAGTATGGAAGTTTTTTATTGCATGTAACAAAATACTGTATTCATTAAGAGCATAGTAGATTTTGCCCATTAAGAGTGTACTCTCCCGTGTAACCATCAGCACTTGTCCTGTTCCATAGGTGTAAATTATTGGAGATGATTGGAGTGTGAACTATTGCTGTTCATCATCTCACAGAACACAGTTTGACTCTGTTTTCACCAAGACTGCTGTAGAAAATAAATAAATAAATAAATAAATAAATAATTTTTCAGATTACATCTTTTCTTTCCATGAAATGGAATAGTATTTCAAGCTACATACTACTTTTGATTTAAAAACAATGCTGCTGTTAGCTTATTTTCCTTCAAATCAATACAACTCACACAACATAACCAGCTAAGAGCTGAAGATACAATTCAAGAAGCGCTGGACTTTGTACCCTCTTAGATATCAGATAAAAATCAATAGCATTTGGAATTAAAAACACAAGCAGTATTTAGGAACAGATAGTCAGTAAAGAACAAACCAGGGGCTGCCTTAAAGCTATAGCAAAGTTTTGTGGATCTCCTTAGATTAGCTGAGACAGCACTACTGCTAAGCTCCTATTTTATGAATACCCAGTGAGAGCAGACAGCTTCTTTGGATTGCACCATACAGAAATATATGCACACAGGTTTTTGGACCCTTTTAAAAATAACAACTTTCTTGTACTGCTGCTTGAAAATTATAAAGGAAGCTAAATATTGGCCCAGTAATTTCAAGTGCGAGGAGTAATTTCAATTAATAAGGAGGTAGAAGCCATTCAAATGACACAGGATATATTACGTGGGGATTTTAAAGCAGTGCAATTAGGTATATCTAAAGAGAACTAACTATTTGCAATATGGCTGAGACACAAAATCTACTCCATGGATAGGCACAGAAGATCAAGGAGGTAGACAATGTTCTTTGCCTAAATTAAAATTTTGAAAAATGCTCTAAAAGAAGCTACTTCTAGAGTAAAGACTGGCCATCCCACTCCAGAAAGGCATATCAGCATCTCTGGGGGATAAACACATGGAGTGCTGTGAGCACAGCAAAATTGCCCCTCCCTGCATGGTCTGGAGCATGCTGAAGGGTGACTGCAGCTGGGCGACAGGAGGTGACAAGGGGTTCAGCTAGTTTAGGTTTGGCACTAATACACAGGACTTTAGAGGAGAGGATGGGGTTATGCAGTTCACAATCCCCCTTAGAGCAGCTAGGCTACACAGTGTTGCTGTGATGTGTCCTCCACCGGGATGGACACAATTCCCACTTAAATCCTGCATGATAGTGAATTACCCCAAGCAGACTTTTGGTCATAATTCCAGCAACAGATTTGTTCCCTCCTGATCTTCCATAATTTTGTTGTATCTGAAGGACAGGGTTAAAAGTAACACTTAGGAGACTTTAAATTTGTATTAACACTTCTTCAGGACAGTAATTATGGGTGTTGTACTTTTTGGAATGACTAAACCAGATCTGGAATCAACAGCTTTACAGCCAAGGTTCCAAGCAACCAAATCTGAATTTAAATTTGGACTAACCTTCAAAGCTAGTCTTGCTTTGAGTGTAGATGGCCTCTAGAGGACCCTTCCAAAGTAAACTATTAATTATTTTAAATGCAGTTTCTGGGTGGTAAAAGCATTATAGTATTTTACTATACGCTTTATATATCTTTAGTGTCAAGTTTAGTAATTCCTGGCTCAGTTAGAAAAGTTTCTGTGGTTAACTAAGAACTGGCTGGGGAGCTACCTCAGGTTTTTCATAAACAGAGCAGACAGTTCAAGTCTCTAACAGACACTATTTTTTTTCCTCATGGCTGATATTTCAAGTATTAGAATTAATTGTAATTCATTAAAGTGTTAAAAAAATAGAAAACAAAGTTTTTAATAGTGTTATTTTTTCTAGTCCCTAGTATATTAAAAACTAGGTGGTGGTTTAATAATTGTTTTTCCCTCAAGGAAACACCTGCATTTCATCTGATGTCATAAATTTACTAGTTTTCCAGTTGCTCATGATGAATTCAGAGGGAATGGGGGGAGGGAGGGGAAGAATATTCTAAAGAATGTCTTTATAGCATGCAAAAATAATTATTATCATTTCATCATATAAATAAAAAGTTACATAAACTTGCCCTTTTTTCTTCTTTTTTCATATCTGATTGTCTTCAAGAAGCAATTAATTTACCAATTCTTCCCATCATTCACAGCATAAAGATGCCTTTCCTTTAATTCTGAACTTTGTAGAAAAAGTATGGACTTTGCTCTTTATCTCAAATGTACGCTGACAACCTTTTCCTTTTGTGAATTTAATCAAAAACCCACTTTAACCCACTGAATTTCTTATTTCTCTCATTGCTTCCTTACTAAATTGAATGGCTTTGTCTGGGTGTGAGACTTATCTGCTCCTTTCCTTTCTCATGCCTAATCAATCATTGCCTGGGTGTAAATGCTGAGAGTGGCACATGTATCCATCATTCTGCTGGTGCTTAACTACATGGGCTCTGAGCTGCTGGAGGAAGAAAACAAGTGACATCCAAGTAATAAATATTTTATGGCCTTTGCCTTTGACAAATATTAATTACCTGTACAAAAGTTCGCTCTCTAGTTTATGGTGTCTCCAACCTGGGGTCAGATCTTTTTTTAGAGTGAAGTAGGGTGAAATTCCACTCACCTTTTGAAATAATTTAATTAAATGAATGCTTGGGGTACAGGCGGGATGCAAGATATGGTTATGAATTACAATATTTTACTGATCAAATTAAAATCAAAAGCAAGTCTCTCAATTTTGCATGGTTCTCTTCTGCTCTTTGCAAACCAGACAAATAAAATGGTGCACCTCATGAAAAGTCACGAAGAAATCCCTACTCTTTCATCATATATGCTTCCTTGGCCTGCCACATTCCACTCACTAGATTGGATTATACAAGAAGTTTTCCCACCTGTTATAATTTTGACTCCTTTTCTATCACCTGGTAATAAAAAGAATATTCATAATCTGGACTGCAGAGTCAGTTCTTTCACAAACCTAATTTGCATGATTAAATTAGTGTGTGAATTTTGCCTGGAATAAGATTACAAGCACTAGGTCATCATATGTTATACATTTACAATCACAGCTTTTTACTCAAATTGTTATATTTGTAAGCAATTCTAGCCAGTGGGTCAACAGGAAGTATCTGATTAAATAATTTCATTTGTAATTGCCATATATCCTGTTTGGAGAAGTAATGTTTATTTTTGTTGAGTATCATCCTAATTATTTGATTTATTTCTATCTTTCCAAACATTAATAATCTTTTCAACTTTGGAAAGTCTCCCCATAATTATCCCCTGAGGTCAATGTAGATTGCAATATGGAAAACTCTGAATAGTTCTGAACCTGGAATGGCTTTAAAGGAACGTCCTGAAATATGACTTTTGGTCTTTAGGCCTTTAAGATTTTTTTTTTTTAAACAATTTCATATTCTTCTGACCTATAAACCTTCAATTTTCATATGTTTGACTCTGTGAAAGAGCAAAAACTATCTTGCTTACATTAATAATCCATAGCTGTGTTATTGTTATAAACTAAAATTATGAATTTTTATATCATTCTTCCTTTTTATAACTCACTAAGGATATCATTTTTTTTTATCAAAGAAAGGATTTAAGTGTTCTTGTAGGTTTTTAATCCTGAAGATCAGAAATTTACTTGAACAGTTAATTGTTCTGTTGAAGATTGTCTCCATTCATGGAATGTCCTCACACACTATATGCCCACTTTAAAGAATTAATTTAGTCTGAATCAAGCTTTTATATGTTTTTTTCAGAGACTGACTGTAAAATTTAGCTGTTTCTTGGATGTGATTTGTGAAATATATCAGGTGATCTCATTAGAGCTGCCTCACTGGACAAGCCTTCAGGTTTTTCTGGCATGCATACCTGAAAAAACATTTGTTTTCTCAGTGACCATAATGCAAAGCTCCTTTCCCTCCTATAGTCATATATTCACCTTTTCTTTTTTCTCATTGTACTCATTCAGCAAGCAAACACTCTTTCTCTATGCACCTTATGCTATGGTAGAAGTTTTCCCATCAACCTTCCCAGTAGATGGTTTTTCCTCTGCAGCAATTCCTTATGATTTCTTTGGACATCAAGATTTGCTAAATCTCTTGGCAACATCCCTTTCACTGCACTATTAGTACAGCAAATATAACTGGTGGTCATATTCCTTTCTTCTTCCTTCTCCCATCAGTATTTTTTTTAATCCAAACCATATTTGGTCTGAATTTTGTAACTGCAGACAGAAAATGTGCTGTCTAGTAGAACTGGAAGAAGTGCTAGCCCTCTCTCATAAACAAATAGTGGCTTATTTTCAGTCTTGCTCAGTACTGGAATAAAATCAACAAAAAGAATATTCCCATAAAATGTAAGAAAGTGTTTGGTTTTTTACTCCCCTAGAGCCTCTCTATACTCTACCTATTTGTTCCCTCAACATGACACGGTATTTTGTCCATGTATTTCTTTTCTCATGTCCTTGCTTTTATCTTTGCCAACACTAAACATTTATTAGTTTGACTAAAAATAACAAATGCAAGATTTTAGCTCAGCACTAAATGTTTTTCTCTCCCCTGAGAAAGAGCACAGCTTTCTCACTCGTTTCCCACAAAACGAATTCCCTTCTGGGACTTCAGTCTGGCCGGTGATGTGTAGATTTACAATGTATCGTGTATGAAGCTATCATCAGCATGTATTTGGAAGAAAAGAGGTTATCCTTGGAAGGAGGAAGCTTGGTCCTGTTTGTGTTCCAGTGATGCTGGGAGAGGCTGGGTCATGACAACTCTGGCTGCTCTGGGAAGGGCTGTGCCTTTGCTGCAGATCGCAGTCTCACAGGAAATCCTTCTCAACAACAGGATAAAGACAAATGCCCCCCTTGCAGCTCTCCCTCATTTCCTGGTGACTGTATGTACAGTGGCACCAAGGTGTAGAAATGAGATGGAGAGCAGAACACATAAGAGTCGGACTTACAGAAAACCTCCACGTTATGAAATGTGGGAGACTCAAAGATTAAATTAAGTTTGTTATGTACTACTTACTATGAAGTGAAAGAAATAAATTGAGCAGAAATGATTGCTCCTCTGACACTTTCATAAGAGCTAAATCCTTGGAAAACACACTAAGTGTTGCTGTTTGGTAATGTTGCACTTTCCTCACTTCACAAATGATGACCCAGGGTCCTTTCAGTCTGTGTTATTCTGAGGGGTTCTTCCTGTGTAAATGACACCAGGGGAGGGGAAGTGAGGATGAAAAAATACACACCTAAATCTCACCCTAACATTGAATCAGAATGCAGGTAGATTGGACAAAAGGGTATGAGAGGTCTGAATTTCCTGCAGTTTAGGTATAACCTGTGAATAAAATCTATAGTTTCAAAGAACTCTTCTTACTTGTCTCCAGAAGTCCTTCCCAACCTCAATAATCCTGTAATGCTGTGAAGATGTATAGAACAGCCAGCTGGAAAGTACGCAGAATAAAATGAGACTTTCATTTTAATTCTCTTGCCTGCCAAGTGGCTTAGAGAGTCAGCTTCTTGATTTATTTATTCATTCTTAGACGTAATTAATATTTTAATTATTTAGAGAAAAAATGAACAAACAGAACAACACCAAAAATGGACTGTGAGAAACACACTGCAAGACATTCAAGAGCCTGGAGTTCATATCTCAATGTATGGGAGATATAGGTCAACTTTTTTACTTTTAATAAGGCACAGTGATGATCTAAGCCCAGAATGATACTTTAAACATTGTTTTATTACATTTAAAAAAACACATAGCCATTCCAGAAAGTTTTGTTCTGCAGCTGCTCCTTTCCGTAGGTAACGTATCCTTTCAACATGCCAATCACCACTTGAGAATATCACCTATGCACAGGCAAAAGCTACCAGAGCTTAAAACTCTGCAAGGACTTTTATGAATGTTAGTGATGCCTCAGAGCTGCATTTTGACATTAGTTTCGAGTTGGGTCTAGATGCTGTATGCAAACTCCTGCAAGAAATCTGCAATACAGTAAGGAACATGACCCAGATGTGTCAGATCCTAAGTGGACACCCTTCCTTCTGAGTCATCCTTCCCACTTGGAAAGAGAAGACTGTCCTCCACAAACCTTGAAAAGGAAAGAAGGGCAAAATGTACCACTGGCAAGTAACTATACCAGGGTTCTTAGTTTTCCTTTGAAACACTTAACTCTGAACAAAGTCATATTGTTCTGAGAAGAAATGGATTATATTAAAGGGCATTTTCTTCTACATTTTGTAACCATGCCTTTTTTCCAGCTGTGAATAGAAACCAAATTTTCCTGCTTGTCTCATGAGGTTTTGGATGATACAGACTGCTTTGTAAACAGCTGTTCCAGTGCCCGGTGAATTGAGTGAATGTGGAGGTATTTCAGTGGCAATATCTGCATTCAGAATAAGAAAATTACATCCATATTCTTTAAGACAAAATTGAGAATGAAAAAGAAGTTCAGCTCAGAGAATGGAAGTAAATAATTTTCAGAGAATGGAAGTAAATAATTTTCTGTGGTAGCTGCATTACAACTGTTGCAAATGCAGCACAATTAAAGTCTGAATTAGAATTTTCCATACTTATACTTTGCTTTCATTAGGATTTATGCTTTCTCTGCTGAGTTTAAGTAGATTTACACGTATGGAATGAATATTTTGTTCAACTGGTTTTCCTGGCATGTTTATCCAGTCTGCTGAAGGTTCTCCAGCAACTTTTCTGAAGTTAAAAAGAGGAAAGTAATTATTAACAAAGGCCTTTTTATTTTTCCTTTTTTTTTTTTGTTTTACTAAAAAAACTTGAATAATTATCATCTACTTTATTTTGCCACCTACTTCATTGTTTTGTTTCCCTGATGATTTGTACCTCTTGAGCCTCTGGCCTTTGTGAGTTCTTGTGAGCGGTAGTGGCAGCCTGATTTTGCTTACACAATCTTCTAGCTAAACAGAACAAAGCAGAAACTCAGTTCCTCACACTGCTATTGTATCATTAACTACAGAGTTTGGGGGAAACAAGAGCTCTCCATCATTTGCAACATGGGAAACTTCCATTTCTTCACACCCCTTACTTAGTATACCTACATCTGCAGCTGCATTCCCCTGAAGAGAACCAGAAATAGCATCTAAAATGAAGAAAACAGACTTGTTTCTTGTTTCTTTTCCCACAGCATATGCTTCATGCTACACATAGGAGGGAAATAGAAGATCAGGCAGCAAAAGAGCTAATTCCTAAGAGAAGATATGTGCCATTGCATCACTGAAAATCTGGACAGTCAGCAGGACAATGCTGAAGTTTCTGGCCTCCACTCTTGGCTACCCTATAAACACTCTGTCTCTTCCCCAGTGAAAAGCAGTCCAATTTGGCTTATGTACAAGTGGAACATTTTGCATGCAGAGATTTTACTCCCATCTGTTCCCCAATTTGTCCTCGAGCCGAACACGTGGTGCACAGCTGACCCACACCACCTTGAGCAGGCACCATCAGCCTAACCAAAGGCTTGACTTTATTTTTCAGTAGGCAGGCTGGTGACATGAGAACATAATCCCCCTCATTTACTCTTAGCTTTACTTCCTACTTCTGCTTTGTCCCTTGATATGGCACATCAGCCAGAAGGCACAGATTTAATCCCAGAGCTCCTATCCTCTTCCTGTTCTATGAATAACCTCTCATCTCTAGGAGTCGCAAAGTCATGTTCATTACCTTAAATTCTTTGACTTGGCATTGACACAGGGTTGGAAGAGTTGAGAAATAAATCTTTACACTGGTTCCTGTAAGACACCTTTGGAGAATAGTCTTCCCAGGATGCCTGTATACAATGTGTAATACAACAGGCTAAAAGGCAGGTGAGTGGAGGAACCTCTTGTAGGTGCCCTGAACACCCGTAAGGGCGTTCTATGCCCTGTGGCACCTGTAAGCTCTTTATAGCTCTAGAACTAGGCAGATGAATCTCAAAAGTAATACTCTTATACTGGAAAGTTAAATGTAAAATTCCTCCTGTGTTCATCATGAGTAACACCTCCCACATGCACATAGCCACACCATTGTCGTGTCCTTTAACTGGCATTCTCAGTCTCCTTCTCTGGCATTGAGTAAAGACATAGAATATTACTTACCTGGCAGGTTTAGGTGATCTGAAGTGAACCTGAAAAGTCCTGCCTTTAAAGCACCAAGAAGATTTTAGATAGATTTTCTCTAACAAATAAACAAAGTTGTTGTGTTTTTTAAATGTATTAATTCGCAGAAGTCCAGCTCTGAAAAAAAGCAAATTCTGAGATACTCTCTGTATTGAGAAAAACCACTTTAAATCAGCCTGAGGCTTCCTGCTTACACAGACAGCATCATGCTCGGCTGGTACCTGTGGGAAAGTACCTCCAGAGAGGCTAATTAGGGGCTATCTGTGTGTAGACTGCATGCTGCTCCAGAGTACTCTCCCAGACAAATCTACAGAGTGGATGGTTGAATTCAAATGTCCTCCAAAGTGCCAAAAACCAATTAGTGCTGGATGTCAGCACAAACAGCTATGAAACACTTGTCAGAGCGCAATGGGATTTTTCCCACAGAACCTAGCAGCACTAAATCTGCTTAAAATGTTAATCATATAAAGTAAAAAGTAAGCCAGGCTGCTCTGAGCCCTTCTGTTAGCCCCTGTGTATGGTACATATGGACAATTAAAACATTAAAACAGCCTTGGCAGAGCACAAAGTGTAGTTTTAACCTAGCACCATACCAAGAAGTCACCTAACCATGTGGAGAAACAGAAAGTGTCAGACAGGATCCTAAACACTACTTTTCAGAAAAGCTACTCAGAAGTGTCACTCACTAGTTAATTAACTTCTTTTCCATGTTTAGGGGGAAATTGTAAGTGAAAAAGCAGAAAAAAATAGTAAGGTATACCAACAATTTTTTTTTATCATTAGAAAAGAGACCAAGCATTTGCTACTGAGTTCCCTGATACAATAAAAGACAGAATTTGGAGAGTGATGTGACCTCTGAGAGGGGGAAGTCTTTTCCATTTAAATTAATGAAGCACATTTCACTCAAATTGTGACCTGGCTTCTGTTTTGTGGAGTAGCAGCACAGTTTGCAGTCAGCCAAGAGAAGCCCATTTAGTGTCAGTCAGTTCATCTCAGACATTATGTATAAAACTCACGTGAAAGGATTCTAAATAATATAGGCAAAGTCAAAAGGAATATTTAAGTTTAGTTCATCAGTTGTCTGAGTAACTGCCTTAATTCAGAAAATCTTATATGATGAAAAGCAATTTACTGTAACATCTACTACAGGTTATAGTTTGGGTTATTTTGCTGTTCAGCAGGAAATTCTGCTAGTGTTGAAAACAAAATTATATTTTTCTATTATTTCTTTGATCATTAGATGAAGGAGATAAATGTAATTGGTAGATTTTCATAATTTTTCTTTGGTTCTTTTTACTTTGGTGATGGTGTTAAGGTGATACTCCTCATATTGCAGAATTTACAGCAAAACAGCAGGTAGCATTTCACGATGCTGTCAGTCAGCTCCTTCCTTGGTTTTCTTGATTGTTTACTTGAAAAAGTCAGGGGAGAGTGCTGAGATAGCAAAAGAACTGAAGGTGAAACATAAGAATTGTGCCTAGCTTTCCTTGTTTCATTTGAAGATAATTTACCTACCTGGTTCCATAATTTCAGAAATGAGACAACATCTGTTCAGGACTCCCCCAAATTTGCATGTGAGCTGCTGCTGTCCTTTGTGCAGTGTTGGCAGCTTCTTGAGTTTGTGTCCTTACAGGGGGATACAGGTGCTCCATGTCAGGATACTTCCAATTTCAGGTCTTTCCTGTATTCATTGCTTTTTCTCAGATATTTATATAGGTCAATTAACTTTTGACAGAAGTTCAGGTTCTGTTTAAAGTTAGTCCAAACATGCATGTTTTTATGAATAAGTAATTAAAATTAGGTGTTCATTTTTTTTTACAGTTCTTAAAGCAATTCTTTAACTTACACAGTCCCCACAGACATACATGCAGTTCTTAAAAATTCAGAAGAGGAGACTATTGTGTATCATATTTTTGAAGGTCTGCTGCATAAATAATTCCTTATAGTCAGCTAATCCTTAAGTGAATAAAAATATTCTCTACTAAAGCAGGTATCATTTAACAAATCTGAAAATGTTAGCACAGTATTAATAACATTAGTAATAACAATAAAAATATATTAAAAGTTTTGATGGTTAAAAAAATTTGAAAGATGGATATAGTTTCTTTTAAAATCTTCCTTAAATCTTCATTGTGCTTGTAAAAATAATCATTATCTTTTGAGAGTATTCTTAACTCTTAGGTAAGGCTCAAATGGAATTTTTCTGTTGTTTCAGAAAGAGATATGGGAGAGTAGGAAAAAAAGACCTTTCCCTCTTAGGTTTGGATGGCATTGAAAATCTGAGTGCTGGTCTTTTACGATTCCCTGAAAGGTACTTCTTTTTTATTCATTAAGAAGGTAGAGAGGCTTTTCAGAGTAGTGTCTTCCATTTAATTTAAGATTTTGCCTGTTCTCAACAGTTCTTCAGCAGTTATACTCAACTTACAACTTAAAAGCCTGGTAAAACTTTTCATTTTGAGGATTTGTTATAGACAGAATTCACTGCTTTCTTTTTCAATATAATGAAATTTTTTTTTGCTATTTTACCATTTAAGAAATTCTGTAACTGCTTTCCATTACCTACAGCAGGACCTAGAATTAACAAATAAGGATTTGCAGACAGGAAAGACTTCCCCAGAAATCTGCTGGCACTGGAAACAATAAGGAGAGTCTCTATTTTTCTACAGGTTTCATTAATTAGCCTGAAAAATTTGGTTCAAAAAGCAAGCATACTATAAATAAATATATATCTGTTTTCTCTCAATATAATTTATAGATATATATTCCTTCAAATTTGCTAAAAATTGCAGGAGAATCTGTGGCAACCTTAACTTAATTGAATTAATT